>NW_025535833.1:0-79174 GCF_020615455.1 Coregonus clupeaformis | reverse complement strand
GTGTGTGTGTGTGTGTGTGTGTGTGTGTGTGTGTGTGTGTGTGTGTGTGTGTGTGTGTGTGTGTGTACAGTGTGTGTACAGTGTGTGTGTGTGTGTGTGTGTGTGTGTGTGTGTGTGTGTGTGTGTGTGTGTGTGTGTGTGTGTGTGTGTGTGTGTGTGTGTGTGTGTGTGTGTGTGTGTGTGTGTGTGTGTGTGTACAGTGTGTGTATGTACAGTGTGTATATGAGTGTATAGGAAGAAGCACCATGTGTTGACCAGTGAGTGTGATCGTCCTTTGTTTCCAGCTGTCATGGGGATTGAAGCAATAACTGCCAGAAATTGCTGTGTGAAGTTCCACCCCAGGAGGCTCCCTCTTAATGCAATGGTGTCAGTTTATAAGACCTCTAGTAGCTGCCCTCGCAAAGCACTGGTGTAAGTTAACCACAATGCACACACACACACACACACACACACACACACACACACACACACACACACACAGATTTCTAAAGGCATAACATGTTCTATACCGTTTGTGGACGGGTCCAAATCTGTTGCTAGGGATGCATGGTTACAACCTCCGATACATAGAGACCCTATACTTCACTGGACCGTAGTAGTGATAGTATAGGATCACTAAGGCTGTCAGAGTTCATCAGTTAACTAAAGGTCACTTTCTGTCATTTTAGTGCACTATTGTTATTTAATTGTGATTAATCGCATTGTCTGAAAGCATTCCAAATATACGGAAAACATTAAAAATATATCATCTATAGAGCTAAAAGGACAATGAGATGTCAAAACAAGTTGACGTTGAGGTTATTAAAGAATGTGTGTTTTATCAATTTACCAGAATTTGCTAACAGTTACTTTGGAAAAAATCAAGACGTCAATGTTCTTGTAATGCTTTTTGTATAAAGAAAATCTTAAATTACAGCTCCATTTGAGCAAATTCTGAATCTGGAACCAGGCTACACTGTACAATACCAGATGGAGCATTCATATTATAGACTGGATGTCATGAGTGATAATGTGTTGTGACTCTGTTGCAGTTTCACCACAAAGAAAGGGAAGACATTTTGTGTTGACCCTTCTGAAGCCTGGGTCCAGAGTCATGTGACCAAGATTGAGAGCAGATCGACCACTGCCAAGACGACGATGATGTCATCAACCACCGCCACCACCAGCTAACTGCCATAACTGTCAGATCTGTCAAGAAAATAGAATATCATATTTTTGTTGTACATAGAATAATATTATTTTATTCTTATTTATTGACCATAGTGTAAATAGTGTAAAGTTACTGTGTATTTTGAAATTATTATTTTTTGTCAACAAATTCATATGTTTGTTTCAGCAATAAAGCTAAATACATTCCACATTTTAATAACTAAGTTAATTGTGTTCTTATTGTGGTACTCATACTTTGATTAAAAAAAGCTTCACATTTGTGAGGGAGAGTTTTTCACAACTACTTGAGGCATGGAGCCAGTTACATGGACAGATATCAACTATTTCCATAAACTAGCAACCAGCAGATTCAGCATTTTGGTTGTTTCTTATTTCAGAAAACAATTCATGTGTTACATTTACATTTTAGTCATTTAGCAGACGCTCTTATCCAGAGCGACTTACAGGAGCAATTAGGGTTAAGTGCCTTGCTCAAGGGCACATCGACAGATTTTTCACCTAGTCGGCTCGGAGGATTAGAACCAGCGACCTTTCGGTTACTGGCACAACGCTCTTAACCACTAAGCTACCTGCCGCCCCTGTTACAACTCACAGAACTGCATAGAACTCTGCTTCCGAGAGAACAGAGGTCAACAGTCAGCAACACAGAAACAGAATAAACTGTTCAACTCAGTGAAAAAACATGATTGTCCTGTTTTTTTTTATTTATTACATTTTACACACTATGGAGGTCGTGATAATGCCCTTTTTAGAGTAAGCTTTTTATAGAAGAAAAAAAAGTGCCTCGAATTTCAGTCTGTTCAGGTGGGATGGAGTTATTGGCCCACAGCATGACATCACAATCTGATCTGATTATTATGACCAATGACCAGTCGTCTTTTATTTGCATATGTATCCTACTTTGAAGGGGTTAAGCAGGGTAGGCTGCAGAGTCTAGACCAGGGTTCTTCAATTCCGGTCCTGGAGGGCCGAAACACCTCTGTTTTTCATCCTCTCCTTCTTAATCAGGGGCTAATTCAGACCTGGGACACCAGGTGAGTGCAATTAACTACCAGGTAGAAATAAAAAAACAGAAGTGTTTCGGCCCTCCAGGACCAGAATTGAAGAACCCTGGTCTAGAGGATCCTATCCACCACTATATTACAATGTGTATCGGCACAGCCACACAATCAGACTGAGCATTTCAATGGCAAAAGGAGGCTCGGGAAAATAAATGGTAAAACATATATTTTCAAGTTATTTTCATGAAATAAACACACAGTGATTTATTAGACATAATGTTATTTAAACGTTGAATTAAAAAGACTGGGGGCATTACTGAAGGGCTTTCTGAGGAGTTTAACCACAGGACCTTACAGTGCATTCGAAAAGTATTCAGACCCCTTGACTTTTTACACATTTTGTTACGTTACAGCCTTATTCTAAAATTGATTAAATTGTTTTTTTTTTCTCCTCATCAATCTACACACAATTCCCCTTAATGACAAAGCAAGAAAAAGGTTTTTAGAAATGTTTAGTAATTTATTACAAATAAAAAACTGAAATATCACATATACATAAGTATTCAGACCCTTTACTCAGTACTTTGTTGAAGCACCTTTGGCAGTGATTACAGCATCGAGTCTTCTTGGGTATGACGCTACAAGCTTGGCACACCTGTATTTGGGGAGTTTCTCCCATTCTTCTCTGCAGATCCTCTCAAGCTCTGTCAGGTTGGATGGGGAGCGTTGCTGCACAGCTATTTTCAGGTCCTCCAGAGATGTTCAATCAGGTTTAAGTCCGGGCTCTGGCTGGGCCACTCAAGGAATTCAGAGACTTGTCCCGAAGCCCCTCCTGTGTTGTCTTGGCTGTGTGCTTAGGGTCGTTGTCCTGTTGGAAGGTGAACCTTCGCCCCAGTCTGAAATCCTGAGCGCTCTGGAGCAGGTTATCATGAAGGATCTCTCTGTACTTTGCTCCATTCATCTTTGCCTCGATCCTGACTAGTCTCCCAGTCCCTGCCGCTGAAAAACATCCCCACAGCATGATGCTGCCACCACCATGCTTCAATCTTGGTTTCATCAGACCAGAGAATCTTGTTTCTCATGGTCTGAGAGTCTTTAGGTGCCTTTTGGCAAACTCCAAATGCCTTTTGCTGAGGAGTGGCTTCCGTCTGGCCACTCTACCATAAAGGCCTGATTGGTGGAGTGCTGCAGAGATGGTTGTCCTTCTGGAAGGTTCTCCCATCTAGACAGAGGAACTCTAGAGCTCTGTCAGAGTGACTATCGGGTTCTTGGTCACCTCCCTGACCAAGGCCCTTCTCCCCCGATTGCTCAGTTTGGACGGGCGGCCAGCTTTAGGAAGAGTCTTAGTGGTTCCAAACTTCTTCCATTTAAGAATGATGGAGGCTACTGTGTTATTGGGGACCTTCAATGCTGCAGAAATGTGTTGGTACCCTTCCCCAGAACTGTGCATCGACACAATCCTGTCTTGGAGCTCTACGGACAATGCTCTACGGACAATTCCTTTGAACTCATGGCTTGGTTTTTGCGCAGACATGCACTGTCAACTGTGGGACCTTATATAGACAGGTGTGTGCCTTTCCAAATCATGTACAATCAATTAAATTTACCACAGGTGGACTCCAATCAAGTTGTAGAAACATCTCAAGGATGATCAATGGAAACAGGATGCACCTGAGCTCAATTTCTAGTCTCATAGCAAAGGGTCTGAATACTTATGTAAATAAGGTATTTCTGTTTTTTGTTTGTTAATAAATGTGCAAAAAATGTATAAAAACCTGTTTTTGATTTGTCATTATGGGGTATTGTGTGAGGATTTGTATTTATTTAATCCATTTTAGAGTAAGGCTGTAACATAACAAAATGTGGGAAAAGTCAAGGGGTCTGAATAATTTACGAAGGCACTGTATGTACATCTCAATATATTGATCTCACTATCAGGCTCTAACCGTTATAATTATACGGGGCTTATGTTAACCTCGGGGAATGTCGGCTACGTGCTCCTCACTGCTCCGTTGCCTCCGAGAGATGCCACGTGCGTAAGGACGCAGGATAGCGGCACGCACTGCGCATGGCTCGCTGGCTAGTTCATCAACGGTGCCACCGCGTCATATCTTCCAACACAGTCCGAACTTCCTCGCATGCCTCTCCGGGCGGCCCATCCACTATAGCTGCTCATATCCACCGGAAACCTTCCCGCCGCTCATTGTGGAGAGCTCTAGCAGAGCTGGGCGTCATGAATTAAAGAAAAGCCTGCGTTTACAAATCTGATCACCAAACCCCGCTGCAAGGTAAAACACATTTATGACTACGATTATTTGAGTTTTGGTTATTGTCTTGCTCATCCTCGATGTATTATCTGATTCTAAAGATCAGATCAGAAGAAAACTACACATGTTGAGAAAACCGTTATTTTCTCGATTCATCCTTTACTGTCATTGAAAACAATATATTGACACTTATGGCTATTGACATGGCTATAATAATAACACAGTGTCATAATAACGGTTTGTTGTAGGCTACAATATAGCACAACGAGTATTTTCCCCATTACATTACGCCCATGTCAGAATAACGGAGAGATATCCTGCTAATTTGTATGCAATACACTTTGGTGGTCCAAATGGATACAAAACCTCAATACAATACACTGCAGAAGTCGCGCCTGCCTTGTGTAAATATAGGCTAAATATGTAGGCTAGACATCTATATGATTCGGATCTTTGTTCTTGTTTGAAGTCAATACTAGTCCCATATATGGGATGGCCAGAGCCCGTCCCGACCACCTCGTTTCGAATTCAGCAGCACAGAAACCCCGCCCCGACGGAGTCCTCTCTATGTTGCAGGCAGGCGGATTCAAAATCGGAGGTATACTTCCATAATCAGATAATCAGACAGGGACATTTGCGTGCCCCTGTCCATAAGGCCACTAGGCTAGTAATGGGTCCATGGAATCCAGTTAAAGCAGTGGCACAAATGTTTTTGAACTTGTTGTCACCTATTCCTGACACAAGCACTGACTGCATAAAAGAGTCATAACAATCAATGGGTTATTTGTGACAGACCAAAAGCTGACCATCTTGTGTTTGCAGTGTGGTGTGGTTGGACCAGCGGTGATGGTTTTGGACCCAGGTGAGGACTGTATGGATCGGACAGATGTCCAGGGGGTCAGAGGGAGCAGCAGCACCACAGACCTGACAGGGCCAGAACCAAGACCGGATCCTCGCAAAACCACCACAAGCGACAGCACCAGACTAGAAAACACCAGACCGGATGCCCCCAAAACCACCACCAACACAACTAGAAAAGAAGAGACCAGACCTGACACTACCAAAACCATTAACACCACCACCACTAGAACAGAAGGCACCAGAGCAGACCCTCCCAAAACCACAGAAGAACCAACACCGGACCCTCCCAAAACCACCACCAGCACCGGGCTCCGTGCCAGGAAGAGCAGTGTCACCAAGAGGGAGCGGCTATCCAACTCCCACAATGGACCCCAGCCTCAACCTCAGTTGTTGGGGGCCAATGTCGGCCTTACCCCCAGCCCTAGGGCCAGTGTTTGCTCCTCAACCGACTCCTCTCACCCAGACTCGCCATATGATGGACCGGTGGTCTCTCTGCGGCGGGACGTCACCATGGCAACGGCCTCGTCTCGGAACAAGGTAGCGACCAGGCCCCCACTCCGCCGGCCCCTCAGCCTGGACGTGACGCCCCTGCGTCTCCGTGGCTCTGAGCCCGTGCTGGACCGCAGGGTCCTGCAGCCCCCCTGGCGCAGCGGTGGTGGTCCCTCCGCTGCCTCCTCGCCCCCAGCCCGCTCCCTCACCAGCCCCAGCCTGGGCCCCAGAGGCTGGATGCGCCGCAGCGAGAGCACCTGTACCGTCAACAACTCCTCAATGGGCCTCCGGGCCACCAGGGGCGTGTGCGGCCAGCCACCTCCCTTCCCCACATTGCCCGGGGGTTTGGAGGGGCCTCCACGCTGCCCTTGCCTTCCACGCCGCGGGGCCCCTGTCTCCTTGTGGCCCTCAGACCCGTTAACCTAGACCAGGAGAGGCAGGCCTTCTTCCAGTCTGACTATAAATACGACCCACAGTTTGAGTACTCGACCCCGGAGCCCAGCACTGTGCTGGAGAAATACAGAGAGGGATCTGGCCTCTTCCTCACACAGGTAGGTCTCTCTATCTGGCAAAGATATTAGATGATAGGAAGATAACCCACTCTGGGGATTTCTGCATGTTTAGTTATTATGTTCATTTTGTGGCAAATTAACTTGAAACTTGAAATGTCAGTGCTTGCTCTTCAAGATCCTGAAATCGTTGTTTGCTCTTTCTGGGCGTTTCTTTCTCTTTCTCTCTCTCTCTCTCTCTCTCTCTCTCTCTCTCTCTCTCTCTCTCCCCCCCTCTCTCTCTCTCTCTCTCTCTCTCTCTCTCTCTCTCTCTCTCTCTCTCTCTCTCTCTCTCTCTCTCTCTCTCTCTCTCTCTCTCTCTCTCTCTCTCTCTCTCTCTCTCTGGGTGCTTCTCTCTCTCTAACGCTCTCTCTCATTCTCTCTCTTTCCCTCCTCTGTCTCTCTGGGTTGATCTCTCTCTCTCTCTCTAGGCTGTTGGGATTATGGAGTGTATTCTGAGGAAGTTTGGTAACTATGAGAACTTTGAGGAGGTGACGGGAGGAAGTATTTTACCGAAGAGTAGAGTCTGGGCTGCTGCACGCAAGTACCTGCAGAAGGAGAACTGTGTAGGAGAGGTGAGTGAGTAGTGTGTTTGAGGGTTGGTGTGTTATGGGTAGTGTGTTTGTGGGTTGGTGTGTTACGTGTAATGCAGTGGAGGCTGCTGAGGGGAGGACAGCTCATACTAATGGTTGGATTGGAGTGAATGGAATGGCATCAAACCATGTGTTTGATGTATTTGATACCATTCCACCGATTCCTCTCAAGCCATTACCACGAGCCCGTCCTCCCAAATTAAAGGTGCCACCAACCTCCTGTGGTGTAGTGTGTTTGAAGGTTAGTGTGTTAACAAGATGTCTTTGTGTGATGATGATGATAACCTGGTCTAGAGGGTGGTGGTCTGTATGATGATGATGATGATGATGATGATAACCTGGTCTGGGGGTGATGATGATGATAACCTTGTCTAGAGGGTGGTGGTCTGTATGATGATAACCTTGTCTAGAGGGTGGTGGTCTGTATGATGATAACCTTGTCTAGGTGGTGGTGGTCTGTATGATGATAACCTTGTCTAGAGGGTGGTGGTCTGTATGATGATAACCTTGTCTAGAGGGTGGTGGTCTGTATGATGATGATGATGATGATGATGGTAATGATGATAACCTGGTCTAGGTGGTGGTGTGTCTGTATGATGATGATGATGATGATGATGATGATGGTAATGATGATAACCTGGTCTAGGTGGTGGTGTGTCTGTATGATGATGATGATGATGATGATGATGATGGTAATGATGATAACCTGGTCTAGGTGGTGGTGTGTCTGTCTGAGGAGCTGCTGTCGCAGGCTGTGATGATGGTGGAGAGTTGTCGTCCCACTCTGACTATCAACCTGTCTGGAGCACGACAACACTGGCTGGAGGGCATGTTCAGGCATGAGATAGGTACACTACACTGGCTGGAGGGCATGTTCAGGCATGAGATAGGTACACTACACTGACTGTACCATACAGCATGTTGTCACCGTGTGGGGGATCTGGGATGTGTTTATCACTGACGGTACCATACAGCATGTTGTCACCGTGTGGGGGATCTGGGATGTGTTTATCACTGACGGTACCATACAGCATGTTGTCACCGTGTGGGGGATCTGGGATGTGTTTATCACTGACGGTACCATACAGCATGTTGTCACCGTGTGGGGATCTGGGATGTGTTTATCACTGACGGTACCATACAGCATGTTGTCACCGTGTGGGGGATCTGGGATGTGTTTATCACTGACGGTACCATACAGCATGTTGTCACCGTGGTGGGGATCTGGGATGTGTTTATCACTGACTGTACCATACAGCATGTTGTCACCGTGTGGGGGATCTGGGATGTGTTTATCACTGACGGTACCATACAGCATGTTGTCACCGTGTGGGGGATCTGGGATGTGTTTATCACTGACTGTACCATACAGCATGTTGTCACCGTGTGGGGGATCTGGGATGTGTTTATCACTGACTGTACCATACAGCATGTTGTCACCGTGTGGGGGATCTGGGATGTGTTTATCACTGACTGTACGATACAGCATGTTGTCACCGTGTGGGGGATCTGGGATGTGTTTATCACTGACGGTAACATACAGCATGTTGTCACCGTGTGGGGGATCTGGGATGTGTTTATCACTGACGGTACCATACAGCATGTTGTCACCGTGTGGGGGATCTGGGTTGTGTTTATCATCCTCACAGCATCATAAATTAGTTATGAGTTATCATTTCTGAGTTCTACGCAAACACAACTCAGTATTTGTGTTGAATTTGAGTGAGATTATCCAAGTTAGGGCTGTTCACCAGCCATGTCCACTACAGAAGCCAAGTAAGGCTAGTCTAAAATGAACCATCCTTCATCTCTCTCTCCCTATCAGGTATACACTGCCTCAATACATTCCTGTTATTCCATCTCTCTCTCTCAAACATTACCTGAAATAAATCTACTTCCATCTCTCATCTCTACATCCCCATGTTATTCCATCTCTCCCTCCCAGGAACCCACTACCTTCGGGGTGTGAACAACAACCTGCAGCCCTGGTCCACTTCCGCAGGCAGGAAGCAGTATGGCCTGAAACCGGCCAATCCCACGGAAGAGGGCCTGGCAAGCCTGCACAGCGTGTTGCTACGGAAACAGCCCTACCTGTGGCGCGCCGCTCTGCTCTACTATACGGTGTACCACGCCGCCAGGATGAGCTTCAGCCAGCTCTTCAGCCACATCGCTCAGTTCGTCCAGGATCCCGCGGTGCGCTGGGAGTACTGCCTCAGAGCCAAGAGGGGACAGACGGACACCTCGCAGCCTGGTGGGGGACAGTGTGTGTGTGAATGTTAGGGAATAGGGTGCCATTTGGGCCACGGTCTGTTTACGTCTACATTTCCCTCTTCCTCATGTCTGTCCGTTGCAGCATCACCATGGGACAGCTGTACGAGAAGGAGAAGGACGAGGACGGCTTTTTATACGTGGCGTACAGCGGAGAGAACACCTTCGGTGTCTAGACCCACCTTCATCATCATCATCATCAGCCTTACTTACGACAGAATACAACACCTGGCCACACCCACCCCCCACCCCTGGGAGAAGCCCTGGGAAACCCCCAGAGAAATGAAGTGAAATAAAGAGAATAAGAGAGTGATCAGTTGAGTGAAATGAGTGTCACCAGTCTGTCTAATCTATTCCTGCCCATGTTGTATCAATGCTGTTTACATTCATTTATTAATATGTTTATTATTATTTTTGAAGTTATGTATAGTGATAAAAATAGGAATGACTGTTTTGTTTGTTTGATGTTTTGTGCTTTACTTTAGTTTAGGTGCTTGGAGGTTGTTTTTTTTCATTCGCGAAATGATATTTTTGTTTGAAGTTTCACTTTCAGTTTGGCTGTTATCCTTGAAGATTTATATTTCAAATAATTTTAACTATTTGAACGGTAAGGTAGCTGGATGACCTAACCAATAAAAAATGTGAATAATCCTTGTGTTTTTATTGACCTATACCAGGGTTCTTCCACTTCGGTCCTGGAGATTTTTGATCTAGCCCTAAAGTAACACAGACTGTTATTACAGCATTATACCAGTTCATAAAGTAACACACAGACTGTTATTACAGCATTATACCAGTTCATAAAGTAACAGACTGTTATTACAGCATTATACCAGTTCATAAAGTAACAGACTGTTATTACAGCATTATACCAGTTCATAAAGTAACAGACTGTTATTACAGCATTATACCAGTTCATAAAGTAACACACAGACTGTTATTACAGCATTATACCAGTTCATAAAGTAACAGACTGTTATTACAGCATTATACCAGTTCATAAAGTAACAGACTGTTATTACAGCATTATACCAGTTCATAAAGTAACACACAGACTGTTATTACAGCATTATACCAGTTCATAAAGTAACAGACTGTTATTACAGCATTATACCAGTTCATAAAGTAACAGACTGTTATTACAGCATTATACCAGTTCATAAAGTAACAGACTGTTATTACAGCATTATACCAGTTCATAAAGTAACAGACAGACTGTTATTACAGCATTATACCAGTTCATAAAGTAACACACAGACTGTTATTACAGCATTATACCAGTTCATAAAGTAACACACAGACTGTTATTACAGCATTATAGCAGTTCATAAAGTAACAGACTGTTATTACAGCATTATAGCAGTTCATAAAGTAACAGACTGTTATTACAGCATTATACCAGTTCATAAAGTAACACACAGACTGTTATTACAGCATTATACCAGTTCATAAAGTAACAGACTGTTATTACAGCATTGTACCAGTTCATAAAGTAACAGACTGTTATTACAGCATTATACCAGTTCATAAAGTAACAGACTGTTATTACAGCATTATACCAGTTCATAAAGTAACAGACTGTTATTACAGCATTATACCAGTTCATAAAGTAACAGACTGTTATTACAGCATTATACCAGTTCATAAAGTAACACACAGACTGTTATTACAGCATTATACCAGTTCATAAAGTAACAGACTGTTATTACAGCATTATACCAGTTCATAAAGTAACATACTGTTATTACAGCATTATACCAGTTCATAAAGTAACAGACTGTTATTACAGCATTATACCAGTTCATAAAGTAACAGACTGTTATTACAGCATTATACCAGTTCATAAAGTAACAGACTGTTATTACAGCATTATACCAGTTCATAAAGTAACACACAGACTGTTATTACAGCATTATACCAGTTCATAAAGTAACAGACTGTTATTACAGCATTATACCAGTTCATAAAGTAACAGACTGTTATTACAGCATTATACCAGTTCATAAAGTAACAGACTGTTATTACAGCATTATACCAGTTCATAAAGTAACACACAGACTGTTATTACAGCATTATACTAGTTCATAAAGTAACAGACTGTTATTACAGCATTATACCAGTTCATAAAGTAACAGACTGTTATTACAGCATTATACCAGTTCATAAAGTAACAGACTGTTATTACAGCATTATACCAGTTCATAAAGTAACAGACTGTTATTACAGCATTATACCAGTTCATAAAGTAACAGACTGTTATTACAGCATTATACCAGTTCATAAAGTAACACACAGACTGTTATTACAGCATTATACCAGTTCATAAAGTAACACACAGACTGTTATTACAGCATTATAGCAGTTCATAAAGTAACAGACTGTTATTACAGCATTATAGCAGTTCATAAAGTAACAGACTGTTATTACAGCATTATACCAGTTCATAAAGTAACACACAGACTGTTATTACAGCATTATACCAGTTCATAAAGTAACAGACTGTTATTACAGCATTGTACCAGTTCATAAAGTAACATACTGTTATTACAGCATTATACCAGTTCATAAAGTAACAGACTGTTATTACAGCATTATACCAGTTCATAAAGTAACAGACTGTTATTACAGCATTATACCAGTTCATAAAGTAACAGACTGTTATTACAGCATTATACCAGTTCATAAAGTAACACACAGACTGTTATTACAGCATTATACCAGTTCATAAAGTAACAGACTGTTATTACAGCATTATACCAGTTCATAAAGTAACATACTGTTATTACAGCATTATACCAGTTCATAAAGTAACAGACTGTTATTACAGCATTATACCAGTTCATAAAGTAACAGACTGTTATTACAGCATTATACCAGTTCATAAAGTAACAGACTGTTATTACAGCATTATACCAGTTCATAAAGTAACACACAGACTGTTATTACAGCATTATACCAGTTCATAAAGTAACAGACTGTTATTACAGCATTATACCAGTTCATAAAGTAACAGACTGTTATTACAGCATTATACCAGTTCATAAAGTAACAGACTGTTATTACAGCATTATACCAGTTCATAAAGTAACACACAGACTGTTATTACAGCATTATACTAGTTCATAAAGTAACAGACTGTTATTACAGCATTATACCAGTTCATAAAGTAACAGACTGTTATTACAGCATTATACCAGTTCATAAAGTAACAGACTGTTATTACAGCATTATACCAGTTCATAAAGTAACAGACTGTTATTACAGCATTATACCAGTTCATAAAGTAACAGACTGTTATTACAGCATTATACCAGTTCATAAAGTAACACACAGACTGTTATTACAGCATTATACCAGTTCATAAAGTAACACACAGACTGTTATTACAGCATTATACCAGTTCATAAAGTAACAGACTGTTATTACAGCATTATACCAGTTCATAAAGTAACAGACTGTTATTACAGCATTATACCAGTTCATAAAGTAACACACAGACTGTTATTACAGCATTATACCAGTTCATAAAGTAACAGACTGTTATTACAGCATTATACCAGTTCATAAAGTAACACACAGACTGTTATTACAGCATTATACCAGTTCATAAAGTAACAGACTGTTATTACAGCATTATACCAGTTCATAAAGTAACAGACTGTTATTACAGCATTATACCAGTTCATAAAGTAACAGACTGTTATTACAGCATTATACCAGTTCATAAAGTAACAGACTGTTATTACAGCATTATACCAGTTCATAAAGTAACAGACTGTTATTACAGCATTATATCAGTTCATAAAGTAACAGACTGTTATTACAGCATTATACCAGTTCATAAAGTAACAGACTGTTATTACAGCATTATACCAGTTCATAAAGTAACAGACTGTTATTACAGCATTATACCAGTTCATAAAGTAACAGACTATGTTATTACAGCATTATACCAGTTCATAAAGTAACACACAGACTGTTATTACAGCATTATACCAGTTCATAAAGTAACAGACTGTTATTACAGCATTATACCAGTTCATAAAGTAACACACAGACTGTTATTACAGCATTATACCAGTTCATAAAGTAACACACAGACTGTTATTACAGCATTATACCAGTTCATAAAGTAACACACAGACTGTTATTACAGCATTATACCAGTTCATAAAGTAACAGACTGTTATTACAGCATTATACCAGTTCATAAAGTAACAGACTGTTATTACAGCATTATACCAGTTCATAAAGTAACAGACTGTTATTACAGCATTATACCAGTTCATAAAGTAACAGACTGTTATTACAGCATTATACCAGTTCATAAAGTAACACACAGACTGTTATTACAGCATTATACCAGTTCATAAAGTAACACACAGACTGTTATTACAGCATTATACCAGTTCATAAAGTAACAGACTGTTATTACAGCATTATAGCAGTTCATAAAGTAACAGACTGTTATTACAGCATTATACCAGTTCATAAAGTAACAGACTGTTATTACAGCATTATACCAGTTCATAAAGTAACACACAGACTGTTATTACAGCATTATACCAGTTCATAAAGTAACACACAGACTGTTATTACAGCATTATACCAGTTCATAAAGTAACAGACTGTTATTACAGCATTATACCAGTTCATAAAGTAACAGACTGTTATTACAGCATTATACCAGTTCATAAAGTAACACACAGACTGTTATTACAGCATTATACCAGTTCATAAAGTAACACACAGACTGTTATTACAGCATTATACCAGTTCATAAAGTAACATACTGTTATTACAGCATTATACCAGTTCATAAAGTAACACACAGACTGTTATTACAGCATTATACCAGTTCATAAAGTAACACACAGACTGTTATTACAGCATTATACCAGTTCATAAAGTAACAGACTGTTATTACAGCATTATACCAGTTCATAAAGTAACAGACTGTTATTACAGCATTATACCAGTTCATAAAGTAACAGACTGTTATTACAGCATTATACCAGTTCATAAAGTAACACACAGACTGTTATTTCAGCATTATACCAGTTCATAAAGTAACACACAGACTGTTATTACAGCATTATACCAGTTCATAAAGTAACACACAGACTGTTATTACAGCATTATACCAGTTCATAAAGTAACACACAGACTGTTATTACAGCATTATACCAGTTCATAAAGTAACACACAGACTGTTATTACAGCATTATACCAGTTCATAAAGTAACACACAGACTATGTTATTACAGCATTATACCAGTTCATAAAGTAACACACAGACTATGTTATTACAGCATTATACCAGTTCATAAAGTAACACACAGACTGTTATTACAGCATTATACCAGTTCATAAAGTAACAGACTGTTATTACAGCATTATACCAGTTCATAAAGTAACAGACTGTTATTACAGCATTATACCAGTTCATAAAGTAACAGACTGTTATTACAGCATTATACCAGTTCATAAAGTAACAGACTATGTTATTACAGCATTATACCAGTTCATAAAGTAACACACAGACTGTTATTACAGCATTATACCAGTTCATAAAGTAACAGACTGTTATTACAGCATTATACCAGTTCATAAAGTAACACACAGACTGTTATTACAGCATTATACCAGTTCATAAAGTAACACACAGACTGTTATTACAGCATTATACCAGCTCATAAAGTAACACACAGACTGTTATTACAGCATTATACCAGTTCATAAAGTAACAGACTGTTATTACAGCATTATACCAGTTCATAAAGTAACAGACTGTTATTACAGCATTATACCAGTTCATAAAGTAACAGACTGTTATTACAGCATTATACCAGTTCATAAAGTAACAGACTGTTATTACAGCATTATACCAGTTCATAAAGTAACACACAGACTGTTATTACAGCATTATACCAGTTCATAAAGTAACACACAGACTGTTATTACAGCATTATACCAGTTCATAAAGTAACAGACTGTTATTACAGCATTATAGCAGTTCATAAAGTAACAGACTGTTATTACAGCATTATACCAGTTCATAAAGTAACAGACTGTTATTACAGCATTATACCAGTTCATAAAGTAACACACAGACTGTTATTACAGCATTATACCAGTTCATAAAGTAACACACAGACTGTTATTACAGCATTATACCAGTTCATAAAGTAACAGACTGTTATTACAGCATTATACCAGTTCATAAAGTAACAGACTGTTATTACAGCATTATACCAGTTCATAAAGTAACACACAGACTGTTATTACAGCATTATACCAGTTCATAAAGTAACACACAGACTGTTATTACAGCATTATACCAGTTCATAAAGTAACATACTGTTATTACAGCATTATACCAGTTCATAAAGTAACACACAGACTGTTATTACAGCATTATACCAGTTCATAAAGTAACACACAGACTGTTATTACAGCATTATACCAGTTCATAAAGTAACAGACTGTTATTACAGCATTATACCAGTTCATAAAGTAACAGACTGTTATTACAGCATTATACCAGTTCATAAAGTAACAGACTGTTATTACAGCATTATACCAGTTCATAAAGTAACACACAGACTGTTATTACAGCATTATACCAGTTCATAAAGTAACACACAGACTGTTATTACAGCATTATACCAGTTCATAAAGTAACACACAGACTGTTATTACAGCATTATACCAGTTCATAAAGTAACACACAGACTGTTATTACAGCATTATACCAGTTCATAAAGTAACACACAGACTGTTATTACAGCATTATACCAGTTCATAAAGTAACACACAGACTATGTTATTACAGCATTATACCAGTTCATAAAGTAACACACAGACTATGTTATTACAGCATTATACCAGTTCATAAAGTAACACACAGACTGTTATTACAGCATTATACCAGTTCATAAAGTAACACACAGACTATGTTATTACAGCATTATACCAGTTCATAAAGTAACACACAGACTATGTTATTACAGCATTATACCAGTTCATAAAGTAACACACAGACTATGTTATTACAGCATTATAGCAGTTCATAAAGTAACACACAGACTATGTTATTACAGCATTATACCAGTTCATAAAGTAACACAAAGACTATGTTATTACAGCATTATACCAGTTCATAAAGTAACACACAGACTATGTTATTACAGCATTATACCAGTTCATAAAGTAACACACAGACTGTTATTACAGCATTATACCAGTTCATAAAGTAACACACAGACTGTTATTACAGCATTATACCAGTTCATAAAGTAACACACAGACTGTTATTACAGCATTATACCAGTTCATAAAGTAACAGACTGTTATTACAGCATTATACCAGTTCATAAAGCAACACACAGACTGTTATTACAGCATTATACCAGTTCATAAAGTAACACACCGACTATGTTATTACAGCATTATACCAGTTCATAAAGTAACAGACTGTTATTACAGCATTATACCAGTTCATAAAGTAACACACAGTCTATGTTATTACAGCATTATACCAGTTCATAAAGTAACACACAGACTGTTATTACAGCATTATACCAGTTCATAAAGTAACACACAGACTATGTTATTAGAGCATTATACCAGTTCATAAAGTAACACACAGACTGTGTTATTACAGCATTATACCAGTTCATAAAGTAACACACAGACTATGTTATTACAGCATTATACCAGTTCATAAAGTAACACACAGACTGTTATTACAGCATTATACCAGTTCATAAAGTAACAGACTGTTATTACAGCATTATACCAGTTCATAAAGTAACAGACTGTTATTACAGCATTATACCAGTTCATAAAGTAACACACAGACTGTTATTACAGCATTATACCAGTTCATAAAGTAACACACAGACTGTTATTACAGCATTATACCAGTTCATAAAGTAACACACAGACTGTTATTACAGCATTATACCAGTTCATAAAGTAACACACAGACTGTGTTATTACAGCATTATACCAGTTCACAAAGTAACACACAGACTGTTATTACAGCATTATAGCAGTTCATAAAGTAACACAGACTGTTATTACAGCATTATACCAGTTCATAAAGTAACAGACTGTTATTACAGCATTATACCAGTTCATAAAGTAACACACAGACTGTTATTACAGCATTATACCAGTTCATAAAGTAACACACAATGTTATTACAGCATTATACCAGTTCATAAAGTAACACACAGACTGTTATTACAGCATTATACCAGTTCATAAAGTAACAGACTGTTATTACAGCATTATACCAGTTCATAATAACAATTAAATGTCTTGGAAGTTAGTTCCGTTTTGCTCCTCTAGATGGGGCCAGTCAGTGTTGATGAGATCGATGAAAGGGATTTGAAAGGGCTTGTGACAGAGATAGTCCATGCACTGAGTGTACAAAACATTAGGAACATTTCACGCTCAACAGTTTTCTGTGTGTATCGAGAATTGTCCACCCCCCAAAAGGACATCCAGCCAACTTGACACAACTTGTGGGCAAGCATTGGAGTCAACATGGGCCAAGCATCCCTGTAGAACACTTTTGACACTTTGTAGAATACACGCCCCGACGAATTGAGGCTGTTCTGAGGGCAAAAGGGTGGGTTGCAACTCAATATTAGGAAGGTGTTCCTAATGTTTTGTACACTCAATGTATATTCTCTATACATTGAGAATGCTAAAATGAATATCATAGAGAATTTTTCAGAATACTTGATTTATTTAAAGAACTGCAAAAAACAATATATATATATATCAGTATAGTAGAATAGTTATATATACAACCCATCAATCCATCACAATATCATCAAAGTAAATACATTAATTTAATAATATGATCCACTCTTTCACAGGATATGTTTGAAAGCTTCAACGGATTTATAACATATAAAAATATTAAATAGGTTACTGAATAGCTACATGTCAAAAATGTTTACAGTTACAGAAAAATAAACAATGAATATATCCTAGACCTAGCACATTACATTGAACCTACTCCATACCAAGCTCAGATAGGGTATTGACATGTCTGACCAGGTCTGCATCCCTAATGACCATGTTCCCTTCATAGTGCCCAACCAAGGGTTAGGGTGTTAGGAGGGGATGGGGGTTGACGACATCATGGTCGATCTCTCTCAATCTTGGTCACATGACTCTGGACCCAGGCTTCAGAAGGGTCAACACAAAATGTCTTCCCTTTCTTTGTGGTGAAACTGCAACAGAGTCACAACACATTGTCACTCATGACATCCAGTCTGTAATATGAATGCTCCATCTGGTCTAGTACAGTGTAGCCTAGATATAGCCTGGTTCCAGATGTGTTTGTGCTATCATGCCAACTCCTTGTCACTCCTGGTCATGTTAGGCATAACAAGGAGTTGACATTTTTTACATTTACATTTTAGTCATTTAGCAGACGCTCTTATCCAGAGGGACTTACAGTTAGTGAATACATCTTTTTATACTGGCCCCCCGTGGGAATCGAACCCACAACCCTGGCGTGATAGCACAAACAGATCTGGGACCAGGCTAGCCTAGATGTCCAGTTTACTTTAGACTATGCTTACTTACATCAGTGCTTTGCGAGGGCAGCTACTGGAGGTTGCTCTGAGAGAAACCACTTGTTTAAGAGGGATCATCGGGGTGAAATGCATACAGCATTCAGTTGCCGTTTCCAACGCAATGACAGCTGTAAACAAATGATCATAAACCACAGTTATCATGAAGATCTCCAGGAGCGTATCTAACAGCGTCTTACACAGCATGGCTACTCATCCACTCCCCAACACACTCACACACACACACACACACACACACACACACACACACACACACACACACACACACACACACACACACACACACACACACACACACCTGCAGACGTGGTATGGAGGGAGCAGAGCAGTCCCAGGAGGAGTAGAGCAGTCAGGGTCTTCATGGTTCAGAGATGGTTGAGATGCTGAAGATTGTGTTGTCTGAGATGGTCTCTGATGTTCTGGTCTCTGATGTTCTGGTCTCTGATGTTCTGGTCTCTGATGCTCTGGTCTCTGATGTTCTGGTCTCTGATGCTCTGGTCTCTGATGTTCTGGTCTCTGATGCTCTGGTCTCTGATTCTCTGGTCTCTGATGTTCTGGTCTCTGATGCTCTGGTCTCTGATGCTCTGGTCTCTGATGTTCTGGTCTCTGATGCTCTGGTCTCTGATGCTCTGGTCTCTGATGTTCTGGTCTCTGATGCTCTGGTCTCTGATTCTCTGGTCTCTGATGCTCTGGTCTGGGTCTATGCCTGAGGTCTGATCTGACCTGTCTTTTATACAGAGAGCTGGTCCATCAGACCCATTGACAATTGAGGGGGGAAACTCCCCTCCAAACCTCATTCACTCTGAATATCTTTCTAAGAACCAACATTCTGTTCGTTAGGTTCCTCTTCCTCAATTCTCTGTACCTCTGTTTCCTCCAGTATGTTCTTTAGCGCTGCTATTTTCTGAAATACGCAGAATACATTTACTGGAGAATTGCATATCAAAGGAAGGCTATTAAAGTGGACTACATACTATGATACATTACATCAAATACAAGAACAATTAAGATTAAATGAAGTTCTCTACATCATAAGCAACTAGTTTTAATTAATACTTGAAATCAACTATGAATATTTCAACTTTTAAATACAGATGTTAGGATGTGTCCATGTTCATAAAAAACCTACATTGCTGTACTCACAAAGTAGCATACTGTAAACCGTTACATCCTAGTGAAATGAAATCATTGAATAGTTTTCTATCAATGATTCTAAGATTTAGTGTGGTGTGGTTTGTGTCTTCCCTCAGTTTGGAAGGTAGGTGGTTCGATCCCTGGTCGAGTCATGACAACAACAACAACAACAACAAATAATGGGACCCGATGCCTCTTTGCTTGGAACTCAGCATTAAAGTGGCATTCTGCAGTTGCTATATCCATTTTTGGACATATAAATAATGATTATATACCCCATTGATTAATGAAGAATATAACTTATGAACGCTTCATCAGCATACTTCAACTGCCGTACCCAATCAGAACCCAAAATATAAGCTTTTGTACTCCAATGTTTGTGAACAAAGTAAATGTAAACAACCACTGTTTAGCCTCAAAACATGGTTAAAAGACGCTACGGGCAGATTTGGCCCGGACAAGACTACTGTAGTCTCTGTAACTCTCCCCACACTCACACCAACTTCACTAGACTACTGTAGTCTCTGTAACTCTCCCAACACTCACACCAACTTCACTAGACTACTGTAGTCTCTGTAACTCTCCCTACACTCACACCAACTTCACTAGACTACTGTAGTCTGTGTAACTCTCCCCACACTCACACCAACTTCACTAGACTACTGTAGTCTCTGTAACTCTCCCTACACTCACACCAACTTCACTAGACTACTGTAGTCTCTGTAAATCTCCCCACACTCACACCAACTTCACTAGACTACTGTAGTCTCTGTAACTCTCCCCTCACTCACACCAACTTCACTAGACTACTGTAGTCTCTGTAACTCTCCCAACACTCACATCAACTTCACTAGACTACTGTAGTCTCTGTAACTCTCCCCACACTCACACCAACTTCACACTCAGCAGAAACAGGCTTTAGCTGTATAATTGAAGAAATTCTAGAAAATGTTTCCATCATGTGCTGTTTTCAAAATGAGTTCAAAACTGATGACACAAGACTCCTTGTAGGCCTGTTATACAATCATACTGACTGATCCATCTGGATATACAATCATGATGACTGACCCGTCTGGCTTACATCATACTGACTGACCCATGGATCTCTATCTATATCATTAAATAGGGTTCAGTTGAAGATGCATATTTTGCTGACGCATTCTCTGAACCAAGCATCCTGTTTCAGTTTAGTTCAGAAAGACTCTCACTTCCCCATTCTGTCATTAGAACCTCGTCTGATGCAAATGACTGCAGCTTTTCTAAGAACAAACATTGCTGCACTCTTCTCTCATTCTCTAAATGTTTGTAATAACTTGAAGCCAGAGTTCACAGTACTGCACAGAGTTACTGGTGAAAAGAGGGAGGGACTGACAGTAACTGCACAGGCAAGCAAATGTCAAGTGAATGAATGAATGAATGAATAAAAAAATTAACAAATGAATGAATGAATGAATAAATGAGTTGAAACAAACTAAAGTGGTAACATTTGTGCAGTTACCACCCAGCAAACATGACCCCATGACCCCATGTGTGCACCGGCTAGTCCACACCAAGCCTCACATCAAGCCCACACCAGCCCAACGGGCTAGCCCACACAAAGCCCACATCAGCCCAACGGGCTAGCGCAAACCAAGCCCACACCAAGTCCACACCAGCCCAACGGGCTAGCCAACACCAAGCCCACACCAGCCCAACGGCAAGGCCACACCAAGTCCACTTCAGCCCAACGTGCTAGCCCACATCCCAGCTACTTCATAATGTTAAGGCGGGGGCTCATTAGAACATTTTGGGGCATGGTTTGCACACAGTTCTTCTTCTCACCTGCCTTGGGGCCAACTGTCTTGGGGCCACCTGTCTTGGGGCCACTTGCCTTGGGGCCACCTGCCTTGGGGCCACTTGTCTTGGGGCCACCTGTCTTGGGGCCACTTGCCTTGGGTCCACCTGCCTTGGGTCCACCTGCCTTGGGTCCACCTGCCTTGGGTCCACCTGTCTTGGGGCCACCTGTCTTGGGGCCACCTGTCTTGGGGCCACCTGTCTTGGGACTACCTGTCTTGGGGCCACCTGTCTTGAGGACCAACGTGGAGCCAATGAGCAAAGGCAGGTTCACCGAATGTGGGCAGCCTGCAGGGACCAATACTGTAGCCCTAATTATTTATAATTCTTCTAAATAAAATGGACTTTTAATAACTGAATTGACTGGAAATAATACCCACTGTCTGTGTGTGGATTTAATAAGCAGTAATATGTTTGAAGGATATATTTGATTTCTAAATTGGGGGGGGGGTTTGTTGCACACACAGAGTCATTAAAGCAGAGGAAGAGGAAGATGGTGATTAGAGGTCTGGGTATGCTGGATCTCAGATAGACTACTGTGTGAGTACAGCAATTAAGTTATTTGTTTTTATCAACATGGACACATCCTAAAATCTGTATTTAAAAGTTGAAAGATACATAGTTGATTTCAAGTATTGCTTATAAACTAGTTGCTTATGATGTAGAGAACTTAATTTAATCTTAATTGTTCTTGTATTTGATGTAATGTATCATAGTATGTAGTCCACTTTAATAGCCTTCCTTTGATATGCAATTCTCCAGTAAATGTATTCTGCGTATTTCAGAAAATAGCAGCCTATTGAACATACTGGTGGAAACAGAGGTACAGAGAATTGAGGAAGAGGAACCTAACGAACAGAATGTTGGTTCTTAGAAAGATATTCAGAGTGAATGAGGGTTGGAGGGGAGTTTCCCCCCTCAATTGTCAATGGGTCTGATGGACCAGCTCTCTGTATAAAAGACAGGTCAGATCAGACCTCAGACATAGAACCAGACCAGAGCATCAGAGACCAGAACATCAGAGACCAGAACATCAGAGACCAGAACATCAGAGACCAGAACATCAGAGACCAGAACATCAAAGACCAGAACATCAGAGACCAGAACATCAGTGACCATCTCAGACAACACAATCTTCAGCATCTCAACCATCTCTGAACCATGAAGACCCTGACTGCTCTACTCCTCCTGGGACTGCTCTGCTCCCTCCATACCACGTCTGCAGGTGTGTGTGTGTGTGTGTGTGTGTGTGTGTGTGTGTGTGTGTGTGTGTGTGTGTGTGTGTGTGTGTGTGCTGGGGAGTGGATGAGTAGCCATGCTGTGTAAGACGCTGTTGGATACACTCCTGGAGATCTTCATGATAACTGTGGTTTATGATCATTTGTTTCCAGCTGTCATTGCGTTGGAAACGGCAACTGAATGCTGTATGCATTTCACCCGGAGGATCCCTCTTAACCAAGTGGTTTCTCTCAGAGCAACCTCCAGTAGCTGCCCTCGCAAAGCACTGATGTAAGTAAGCGTAGTCTAAAGTTAACTGGACATCTAGGCTAGCGTGGTCCCAGATCTGTTTGTGCTATCACGTCAACTCCTTGTTATGCCTAACATGACCAGGAGTGACAAGGAGTTGGCATGATAGCACAAACACATCTGGAACCAGGCTATATCTAGGCTACACTGTACTAGACCAGATGGAGCATTCATATTATAGACTGGATGTCATGAGTGACAATGTGTTGTGACTCTGTTGCAGTTTCACCACAAAGAAAGGGAAGACTTTTTGTGTTGACCCTTCTGAAGCCTGGGTCCAGAGTCATGTGACCAAGATTGAGAGCAGATCGACCATGATGTCGTCAACCCCCATCCCCTCCTAACACCCTAACCCTTGGTTGGGCACTATGAAGGGAACATGGTCATTAGGGATGCAGACCTGGTCAGACATGTCAATACCCTATCTGAGCTTGGTATGGAGTAGGTTCAATGTAATGTGCTAGGTCTAGGATATATTCATTGTTTATTTTTCTGTAACTGTAAACATATTTGACATGTAGCTATTCGGTAACCTATTTAATATTTTATATGTTATAAATCCGTTGAAGCTTTCAAACATATCCTGTGAAAGAGTGGATCATATTATTAAATTAATGTATTTACTTTGATGATATTGTGATGGATTGATGGGTTGTATATATAACTATTCCACTATACTGATATATATATATATATTGTTTTTTTCGCTTTGTCCATCTGCAGTTCTTTAAATAAATCAAGTATTCTGAAAAATTCTCTATGATATTCATTTTAGCATTCTCAATGTATCGAGAATATACATTGAGTGTACAAAACATTAGGAACACCTTCCTAATATTGAGTTGCACCCCCCCTTTGCCCTCAGAACAGCCTCAATTCGTCGGGCGTGTACTCTACAAAGTGTCAAAAGTGTTCTACAGGGATGCTTGGCCCATGTTGACTCCAATGTTTGCCCACAAGTTGTGTCAAGTTGGCTGGATGTCCTTTTGGGTGGTGGACAATTCTCGATACACACAGAAAACTGTTGAGCGTGAAATGTTCCTATTGTTTTGTACACTCAGTGCATGGACTATCTCTGTCACAAGCCCTTTCAAATCCCTCTCATCGATCACATCAACACTGACTGGCCCCATCTAGAGGAGCAAAACGGAACTAACTTCCAAGACATTTAATAGTTACTTTATGAACTGGAATAATGCTGTAATAACATAGTCTGTGTGTTACTTTATGAACTGGTATAATGCTATAATAACAGTCTGTGTGTTACTTTATGAACTGGTATAATGCTGTAATAACATAGTCTGTGTGTTACTTTATGAACTGGTATAATGCTGTAATAACAGTCTGTGTTTACTTTATGAACTGGTATAATGCTGTAATAACATAGTCTGTGTGTTACTTTATGAACTGGTATAATGCTGTAATAACATAGTCTGTGTGTTACTTTATGAACTGGTATAATGCTGTAATAACATAGTCTGTGTGTTACTTTATGAACTGGTATAATGCTGTAATAACATAGTCTGTGTGTTACTTTATGAACTGGTATAATGCTGTAATAACAGTCTGTGTGTTACTTTATGAACTGGTATAATGCTGTAATAACATAGTCTGTGTGTTACTTTATGAACTGGTATAATGCTGTAATAACAGTCTGTGTGTTACTTTATGAACTGGTATAATGCTGTAATAACAGTCTGTGTGTTACTTTATGAACTGGTATAATTCTGTAATAACATAGTCTGTGTGTTACTTTATGAAACTGGTATAATGCTGTAATAACAGTCTGTGTGTTACTTTATGAACTGGTATAATGCTGTAATAACAGTCTGTGTGTTACTTTATGAACTGGTATAATGCTGTAATAACATAGTCTGTGTGTTACTTTATGAACTGGTATAATGCTGTAATAACATAGTCTGTGTGTTACTTTATGAACTGGTATAATGCTGTAATAACATAGTCTGTGTGTTACTTTATGAACTGGTATAATGCTGTAATAACATAGTCTGTGTGTTACTTTATGAACTGGTATAATGCTGTAATAACAGTCTGTGTGTTACTTTATGAACTGCTATAATGCTGTAATAACATAGTCTGTGTGTTACTTTATGAACTGGTATAATGCTGTAATAACATGTCTGTGTGTTACTTTATGAACTGGTATAATGCTGTAATAACATAGTCTGTGTGTTACTTTATGAACTGGTATAATGCTGTAATAACATAGTCTGTGTGTTACTTTATGAACTGGTATAATGCTGTAATAACATGTCTGTGTGTTACTTTATGAACTGGTATAATGCTGTAATAACAGTCTGTGTTTTACTTTATGAACTGGTATAATGCTGTAATAACATAGTCTGTGTGTTACTTTATGAACTGGTATAATGCTGTAATAACATAGTCTGTGTGTTACTTTATGAACTGGTATAATGCTGTAATAACAGTCTGTGTGTTACTTTATGAACTGGTATAATGCTGTAATAACATAGTCTGTGTGTTACTTTATGAACTGGTATAATGCTGTAATAACAGTCTGTGTGTTACTTTATGAACTGGTATAATGCTGTAATAACATAGTCTGTGTGTTACTTTATGAACTGGTATAATGCTGTAATAACAGTCTGTGTGTTACTTTATGAACTGGTATAATGCTGTAATAACATAGTCTGTGTGTTACTTTATGAACTGGTATAATGCTGTAATAACATAGTCTGTGTGTTACTTTATGAACTGGTATAATGCTGTAATAACAGTCTGTGTGTTACTTTATGAACTGGTATAATGCTGTAATAACATAGTCTGTGTGTTACTTTATGAACTGGTATAATGCTGTAATAACAGTCTGTGTGTTACTTTATGAACTGGTATAATGCTGTAATAACATAGTCTGTGTGTTACTTTATGAACTGGTATAATGCTGTAATAACAGTCTGTGTTTACTTTATGAACTGGTATAATGCTGTAATAACAGTCTGTGTGTTACTTTATGAACTGGTATAATGCTGTAATAACATAGTCTGTGTGTTACTTTATGAACTGGTATAATGCTGTAATAACATAGTCTGTGTGTTACTTTATGAACTGGTATAATGCTGTAATAACAGTCTGTGTGTTACTTTATGAACTGGTATAATGCTGTAATAACAGTCTGTGTGTTACTTTATGAACTGGTATAATGCTGTAATAACATAGTCTGTGTGTTACTTTATGAACTGGTATAATGCTGTAATAACATAGTCTGTGTGTTACTTTATGAACTGGTATAATGCTGTAATAACAGTCTGTGTGTTACTTTATGAACTGGTATAATGCTGTAATAACAGTCTGTGTGTTACTTTATGAACTGGTATAATGCTGTAATAACATAGTCTGTGTGTTACTTCATGAACTGGTATAATGCTGTAATAACATAGTCTGTGTGTTACTTTATGAACTGGTATAATGCTGTAATAACAGTCTGTTACTTTATGAACTGGTATAATGCTGTAATAACAGTCTGTGTGTTACTTTATGAACTGGTATAATGCTGTAATAACAGTCTGTGTGTTACTTTATGAACTGGTATAATGCTGTAATAACATAGTCTGTGTGTTACTTTATGAACTGGTATAATGCTGTAATAACAGTCTGTGTGTTACTTTATGAACTGGTATAATGCTGTAATAACAGTCTGTGTGTTACTTTATGAACTGGTATAATGCTGTAATAACATAGTCTGTGTGTTACTTTATGAACTGGTATAATGCTGTAATAACATAGTCTGTGTGTTACTTTATGAACTGGTATAATGCTGTAATAACAGTCTGTGTGTTACTTTATGAACTGGTATAATGCTGTAATAACATAGTCTGTGTGTTACTTTATGAACTGGTATAATGCTGTAATAACAGTCTGTGTTTACTTTATGAACTGGTATAATGCTGTAATAACAGTCTGTGTGTTACTTTATGAACTGGTATAATGCTGTAATAACATAGTCTGTGTGTTACTTTATGAACTGGTATAATGCTGTAATAACATAGTCTGTGTGTTACTTTATGAACTGGTATAATGCTGTAATAACAGTCTGTGTGTTACTTTATGAACTGGTATAATGCTGTAATAACATAGTCTGTGTGTTACTTTATGAACTGGTATAATGCTGTAATAACAGTCTGTGTGTTACTTTATGAACTGGTATAATGCTGTAATAACATAGTCTGTCTGTTACTTTATGAACTGGTATAATGCTGTAATAACAGTCTGTGTGTTACTTTATGAACTGGTATAATGCTGTAATAACATAGTCTGTGTGTTACTTTATGAACTGGTATAATGCTGTAATAACATAGTCTGTGTGTTACTTTATGAACTGGTATAATGCTGTAATAACATAGTCTGTGTGTTACTTTATGAACTGGTATAATGCTGTAATAACATAGTCTGTGTGTTACTTTATGAACTGGTATAATGCTGTAATAACAGTCTGTTACTTTATGAACTGGTATAATGCTGTAATAACATAGTCTGTGTGTTACTTTATGAACTGGTATAATGCTGTAATATCAGTCTGTGTGTTACTTTATGAACTGGTATAATGCTGTAATAACATAGTCTGTGTGTTACTTTATGAACTGGTATAATGCTGTAATAACAGTCTGTGTGTTACTTTATGAACTGGTATAATGCTGTAATAACATAGTCTGTGTGTTACTTTATGAACTGGAATAATGCTGTAATAACAGTCTGTGTGTTACTTTATGAACTGGTATAATGCTGTAATAACAGTCTGTGTGTTACTTTATGAACTGGTATAATGCTGTAATAACATGTCTGTGTGTTACTTTATGAACTGGTATAATGCTGTAATAACATAGTCTGTGTGTTACTTTATGAACTGGTATAATGCTGTAATAACAGTCTGTGTGTTACTTTATGAACTGGTATAATGCTGTAATAACAGTCTGTGTGTTACTTTATGAACTGGTATAATGCTGTAATAACATAGTCTGTGTGTTACTTATGAACTGGTATAATGCTGTAATAACATAGTCTGTGTGTTACTTTATGAACTGGTATAATGCTGTAATAACAGTCTGTGTGTTACTTTATGAACTGGTATAATGCTGTAATAACAGTCTGTGTGTTACTTTATGAACTGGTATAATGCTGTAATAACAGTCTGTGTGTTACTTTATGAACTGGTATAATGCTGTAATAACATAGTCTGTGTGTTACTTTATGAACTGGTATAATGCTGTAATAACAGTCTGTGTGTTACTTTATGAACTGGTATAATGCTGTAATAACAGTCTGTGTGTTACTTTATGAACTGGTATAATGCTGTAATAACATAGTCTGTGTGTTACTTTATGAACTGGAATAATGCTGTAATAACAGTCTGTGTGTTACTTTATGAACTGGTATAATGCTGTAATAACATAGTCTGTGTGTTACTTTATGAACTGGTATAATGCTGTAATAACAGTCTGTGTGTTACTTTATGAACTGGTATAATGCTGTAATAACATGTCTGTGTGTTACTTTATGAACTGGTATAATGCTGTAATAACAAGTCTGTGTGTTACTTTATGAACTGGTATAATGCTGTAATAACAGTCTGTGTGTTACTTTATGAACTGGTATAATGCTGTAATAACAGTCTGTGTGTTACTTTATGAACTGGTATAATGCTGTAATAACAGTCTGTGTGTTACTTTATGAACTGGTATAATGCTGTAATAACAGTCTGTGTGTTACTTTATGAACTGGTATAATGCTGTAATAACATAGTCTGTGTGTTACTTTATGAACTGGTATAATGCTGTAATAACAGTCTGTGTGTTACTTTATGAACTGGTATAATGCTGTAATAACATAGTCTGTGTGTTACTTTATGAACTGGTATAATGCTGTAATAACAGTCTGTGTGTTACTTTATGAACTGGTATAATGCTGTAATAACAGTCTGTGTGTTACTTTATGAACTGGTATAATGCTGTAATAACAGTCTGTGTGTTACTTTATGAACTGGTATAATGCTGTAATAACACAGTCTGTGTGTTACTTTATGAACTGGTATAATGCTGTAATAACAGTCTGTGTGTTACTTTATGAACTGGTATAATGCTGTAATAACAGTCTGTGTGTTACTTTATGAACTGGTATAATGCTGTAATAACAGTCTGTGTGTTACTTTATGAACTGGTATAATGCTGTAATAACATGTCTGTGTGTTACTTTATGAACTGGTATAATGCTGTAATAACATGTCTGTGTGTTACTTTATGAACTGGTATAATGCTGTAATAACAGTCTGTGTGTTACTTTATGAACTGGTATAATGCTGTAATAACAGTCTGTGTTTACTTTATGAACTGGTATAATGCTGTAATAACATGTCTGTGTTTTACTTTATGAACTGGTATAATGCTGTAATAACAGTCTGTGTGTTACTTTATGAACTGGTATAATGCTGTAATAACAGTCTGTGTGTTACTTTATGAACTGGTATAATGCTGTAATAACAGTCTGTGTGTTACTTTATGAACTGGTATAATGCTGTAATAACAGTCTGTGTGTTACTTTATGAACTGGTATAATGCTGTAATAACAGTCTGTGTGTTACTTTATGAACTGGTATAATGCTGTAATAACAGTCTGTGTGTTACTTTATGAACTGGTATAATGCTGTAATAACATGTCTGTGTGTTACTTTATGAACTGGTATAATGCTGTAATAACATGTCTGTGTGTTACTTTATGAACTGGTATAATGCTGTAATAACAGTCTGTGTGTTACTTTATGAACTGCTATAATGCTGTAATAACAGTCTGTGTGTTACTTTATGAACTGGTATAATGCTGTAATAACAGTCTGTGTGTTACTTTATGAACTGGTATAATGCTGTAATAACAGTCTGTGTGTTACTTTATGAACTGGTATAATGCTGTAATAACATGTCTGTGTGTTACTTTATGAACTGGTATAATGCTGTAATAACAGTCTGTGTGTTACTTTATGAACTGGTATAATGCTGTAATAACAGTCTGTGTGTTACTTTATGAACTGGTATAATGCTGTAATAACATGTCTGTGTGTTACTTTATGAACTGGTATAATGCTGTAATAACATGTCTGTGTGTTACTTTATGAACTGGTATAATGCTGTAATAACAGTCTGTGTGTTACTTTATGAACTGGTATAATGCTGTAATAACAGTCTGTGTTTACTTTATGAACTGGTATAATGCTGTAATAACAGTCTGTGTGTTACTTTATGAACTGCTATAATGCTGTAATAACAGTCTGTGTTTACTTTATGAACTGGTATAATGCTGTAATAACAGTCTGTGTGTTACTTTATGAACTGGTATAATGCTGTAATAACAGTCTGTGTGTTACTTTATGAACTGGTATAATGCTGTAATAACAGTCTGTGTGTTACTTTATGAACTGGTATAATGCTGTAATAACATGTCTGTGTGTTACTTTATGAACTGGTATAATGCTGTAATAACAGTCTGTGTGTTACTTTATGAACTGGTATAATGCTGTAATAACAGTCTGTGTGTTACTTTATGAACTGGTATAATGCTGTAATAACAGTCTGTGTGTTACTTTATGAACTGGTATAATGCTGTAATAACATAGTCTGTGTGTTACTTTATGAACTGGTATAATGCTGTAATAACATAGTCTGTGTGTTACTTTATGAACTGGTATAATGCTGTAATAACAGTCTGTGTGTTACTTTATGAACTGGTATAATGCTGTAATAACATGTCTGTGTGTTACTTTATGAACTGGTATAATGCTGTAATAACATGTCTGTGTGTTACTTTATGAACTGGTATAATGCTGTAATAACAGTCTGTGTGTTACTTTATGAACTGGTATAATGCTGTAATAACAGTCTGTGTGTTACTTTATGAACTGGTATAATGCTGTAATAACATAGTCTGTGTGTTACTTTATGAACTGGTATAATGCTGTAATAACATGTCTGTGTGTTACTTTATGAACTGGTATAATGCTGTAATAACAGTCTGTGTGTTACTTTATGAACTGGTATAATGCTGTAATAACATAGTCTGTGTGTTACTTTATGAACTGGTATAATGCTGTAATAACATAGTCTGTGTGTTACTTTATGAACTGGTATAATGCTGTAATAACATGTCTGTGTGTTACTTTATGAACTGGTATAATGCTGTAATAACATAGTCTGTGTGTTACTTTATGAACTGGTATAATGCTGTAATAACAGTCTGTGTGTTACTTTATGAACTGGTATAATGCTGTAATAACATGTCTGTGTGTTACTTTATGAACTGGTATAATGCTGTAATAACAGTCTGTGTGTTACTTTATGAACTGGTATAATGCTGTAATAACAGTCTGTGTGTTACTTTATGAACTGGTATAATGCTGTAATAACATAGTCTGTGTGTTACTTTATGAACTGGTATAATGCTGTAATAACAGTCTGTGTGTTACTTTATGAACTGGTATAATGCTGTAATAACAGTCTGTGTGTTACTTTATGAACTGGTATAATGCTGTAATAACAGTCTGTGTGTTACTTTATGAACTGGTATAATGCTGTAATAACATAGTCTGTGTGTTACTTTATGAACTGGTATAATGCTGTAATAACATGTCTGTGTGTTACTTTATGAACTGGTATAATGCTGTAATAACAGTCTGTGTGTTACTTTATGAACTGGTATAATGCTGTAATAACAGTCTGTGTGTTACTTTATGAACTGGTATAATGCTGTAATAACAGTCTGTGTGTTACTTTATGAACTGGTATAATGCTGTAATAACAGTCTGTGTGTTACTTTATGAACTGGTATAATGCTGTAATAACAGTCTGTGTGTTACTTTATGAACTGGTATAATGCTGTAATAACAGTCTGTGTGTTACTTTATGAACTGGTATAATGCTGTAATAACATGTCTGTGTGTTACTTTATGAACTGGTATAATGCTGTAATAACAGTCTGTGTGTTACTTTATGAACTGGTATAATGCTGTAATAACATGTCTGTGTGTTACTTTATGAACTGGTATAATGCTGTAATAACAGTCTGTGTTTTACTTTATGAACTGGTATAATGCTGTAATAACAGTCTGTGTGTTACTTTATGAACTGGTATAATGCTGTAATAACAGTCTGTGTGTTACTTTATGAACTGGTATAATGCTGTAATAACAGTCTGTGTGTTACTTTATGAACTGGTATAATGCTGTAATAACATAGTCTGTGTGTTACTTTATGAACTGGTATAATGCTGTAATAACAGTCTGTGTGTTACTTTATGAACTGGTATAATGCTGTAATAACAGTCTGTGTGTTACTTTATGAACTGGTATAATGCTGTAATAACATGTCTGTGTGTTACTTTATGAACTGGTATAATGCTGTAATAACATGTCTGTGTGTTACTTTATGAACTGGTATAATGCTGTAATAACAGTCTGTGTGTTACTTTATGAACTGGTATAATGCTGTAATAACAGTCTGTGTGTTACTTTATGAACTGGTATAATGCTGTAATAACATGTCTGTGTGTTACTTTATGAACTGGTATAATGCTGTAATAACAGTCTGTGTGTTACTTTATGAACTGGTATAATGCTGTAATAACAGTCTGTGTGTTACTTTATGAACTGGTATAATGCTGTAATAACATGTCTGTGTGTTACTTTATGAACTGGTATAATGCTGTAATAACAGTCTGTGTGTTACTTTATGAACTGGTATAATGCTGTAATAACAGTCTGTGTGTTACTTTATGAACTGGTATAATGCTGTAATAACAGTCTGTGTGTTACTTTATGAACTGGTATAATGCTGTAATAACAAGTCTGTGTGTTACTTTATGAACTGGTATAATGCTGTAATAACAGTCTGTGTGTTACTTTATGAACTGGTATAATGCTGTAATAACAGTCTGTGTGTTACTTTATGAACTGGTATAATGCTGTAATAACATGTCTGTGTGTTACTTTATGAACTGGTATAATGCTGTAATAACAGTCTGTGTGTTACTTTATGAACTGGTATAATGCTGTAATAACATGTCTGTGTGTTACTTTATGAACTGGTATAATGCTGTAATAACATGTCTGTGTGTTACTTTATGAACTGGTATAATGCTGTAATAACAGTCTGTGTGTTACTTTATGAACTGGTATAATGCTGTAATAACATGTCTGTGTGTTACTTTATGAACTGGTATAATGCTGTAATAACATGTCTGTGTGTTACTTTATGAACTGGTATAATGCTGTAATAACATGTCTGTGTGTTACTTTATGAACTGGTATAATGCTGTAATAACATGTCTGTGTGTTACTTTATGAACTGGTATAATGCTGTAATAACATGTCTGTGTGTTACTTTATGAACTGGTATAATGCTGTAATAACATGTCTGTGTGTTACTTTATGAACTGGTATAATGCTGTAATAACAGTCTGTGTGTTACTTTATGAACTGGTATAATGCTGTAATAACAGTCTGTGTGTTACTTTATGAACTGGTATAATGCTGTAATAACATGTCTGTGTGTTACTTTATGAACTGGTATAATGCTGTAATAACATGTCTGTGTGTTACTTTATGAACTGGTATAATGCTGTAATAACATGTCTGTGTGTTACTTTATGAACTGGTATAATGCTGTAATAACATGTCTGTGTGTTACTTTATGAACTGGTATAATGCTGTAATAACAAGTCTGTGTGTTACTTTATGAACTGGTATAATGCTGTAATAACAGTCTGTGTGTTACTTTATGAACTGGTATAATGCTGTAATAACAGTCTGTGTGTTACTTTATGAACTGGTATAATGCTGTAATAACAGTCTGTGTGTTACTTTATGAACTGGTATAATGCTGTAATAACATGTCTGTGTGTTACTTTATGAACTGGTATAATGCTGTAATAACAGTCTGTGTGTTACTTTATGAACTGGTATAATGCTGTAATAACATGTCTGTGTGTTACTTTATGAACTGGTATAATGCTGTAATAACATGTCTGTGTGTTACTTTATGAACTGGTATAATGCTGTAATAACATGTCTGTGTGTTACTTTATGAACTGGTATAATGCTGTAATAACATAGTCTGTGTGTTACTTTATGAACTGGTATAATGCTGTAATAACAGTCTGTGTGTTACTTTATGAACTGGTATAATGCTGTAATAACAGTCTGTGTGTTACTTTATGAACTGGTATAATGCTGTAATAACAGTCTGTGTGTTACTTTATGAACTGGTATAATGCTGTAATAACAGTCTGTGTGTTACTTTATGAACTGGTATAATGCTGTAATAACAGTCTGTGTGTTACTTTATGAACTGGTATAATGCTGTAATAACAGTCTGTGTGTTACTTTATGAACTGGTATAATGCTGTAATAACAGTCTGTGTGTTACTTTATGAACTGGTATAATGCTGTAATAACATAGTCTGTGTGTTACTTTATGAACTGGTATAATGCTGTAATAACAGTCTGTGTGTTACTTTATGAACTGGTATAATGCTGTAATAACATAGTCTGTGTGTTACTTTATGAACTGGTATAATGCTGTAATAACAGTCTGTGTGTTACTTTATGAACTGGTATAATGCTGTAATAACAGTCTGTGTGTTACTTTATGAACTGGTATAATGCTGTAATAACAGTCTGTGTGTTACTTTATGAACTGGTATAATGCTGTAATAACATAGTCTGTGTGTTACTTTATGAACTGGTATAATGCTGTAATAACAGTCTGTGTGTTACTTTATGAACTGGTATAATGCTGTAATAACAGTCTGTGTGTTACTTTATGAACTGGTATAATGCTGTAATAACATGTCTGTGTGTTACTTTATGAACTGGTATAATGCTGTAATAACAGTCTGTGTGTTACTTTATGAACTGGTATAATGCTGTAATAACATGTCTGTGTGTTACTTTATGAACTGGTATAATGCTGTAATAACAGTCTGTGTGTTACTTTATGAACTGGTATAATGCTGTAATAACAGTCTGTGTGTTACTTTATGAACTGCTATAATGCTGTAATAACAGTCTGTGTGTTACTTTATGAACTGGTATAATGCTGTAATAACAGTCTGTGTGTTACTTTATGAACTGGTATAATGCTGTAATAACAGTCTGTGTGTTACTTTATGAACTGGTATAATGCTGTAATAACAGTCTGTGTGTTACTTTATGAACTGGTATAATGCTGTAATAACATAGTCTGTGTGTTACTTTATGAACTGGTATAATGCTGTAATAACAGTCTGTGTGTTACTTTATGAACTGGTATAATGCTGTAATAACAGTCTGTGTGTTACTTTATGAACTGGTATAATGCTGTAATAACAGTCTGTGTGTTACTTTATGAACTGGTATAATGCTGTAATAACATGTCTGTGTGTTACTTTATGAACTGGTATAATGCTGTAATAACATGTCTGTGTGTTACTTTATGAACTGCTATAATGCTGTAATAACAGTCTGTGTTTACTTTATGAACTGGTATAATGCTGTAATAACATGTCTGTGTGTTACTTTATGAACTGGTATAATGCTGTAATAACAGTCTGTGTGTTACTTTATGAACTGGTATAATGCTGTAATAACAGTCTGTGTGTTACTTTATGAACTGGTATAATGCTGTAATAACAGTCTGTGTGTTACTTTATGAACTGGTATAATGCTGTAATAACAGTCTGTGTGTTACTTTATGAACTGGTATAATGCTGTAATAACAGTCTGTGTGTTACTTTATGAACTGGTATAATGCTGTAATAACAGTCTGTGTGTTACTTTATGAACTGGTATAATGCTGTAATAACAGTCTGTGTGTTACTTTATGAACTGGTATAATGCTGTAATAACATGTCTGTGTGTTACTTTATGAACTGGTATAATGCTGTAATAACAGTCTGTGTGTTACTTTATGAACTGGTATAATGCTGTAATAACAGTCTGTGTGTTACTTTATGAACTGGTATAATGCTATAATAACAGTCTGTGTGTTACTTTATGAACTGGTATAATGCTGTAATAACAGTCTGTGTGTTACTTTATGAACTGGTATAATGCTGTAATAACAGTCTGTGTGTTACTTTATGAACTGGTATAATGCTGTAATAACAGTCTGTGTGTTACTTTATGAACTGGTATAATGCTGTAATAACAGTCTGTGTGTTACTTTATGAACTGGTATAATGCTGTAATAACAGTCTGTTACTTTATGAACTGGTATAATGCTGTAATAACAGTCTGTGTGTTACTTTATGAACTGGTATAATGCTGTAATAACATAGTCTGTGTGTTACTTTATGAACTGGTATAATGCTGTAATAACAGTCTGTGTGTTACTTTATGAACTGGTATAATGCTGTAATAACATAGTCTGTGTGTTACTTTATGAACTGGTATAATGCTGTAATAACAGTCTGTGTGTTACTTTATGAACTGGTATAATGCTGTAATAACAGTCTGTGTGTTACTTTATGAACTGGTATAATGCTGTAATAACAGTCTGTGTGTTACTTTATGAACTGGTATAATGCTGTAATAACAGTCTGTGTGTTACTTTATGAACTGGTATAATGCTGTAATAACATGTCTGTCTGTTACTTTATGAACTGGTATAATGCTGTAATAACATGTCTGTGTGTTACTTTATGAACTGGTATAATGCTGTAATAACATGTCTGTGTGTTACTTTATGAACTGGTATAATGCTGTAATAACATGTCTGTGTGTTACTTTATGAACTGGTATAATGCTGTAATAACATGTCTGTGTGTTACTTTATGAACTGGTATAATGCTGTAATAACAGTCTGTGTGTTACTTTATGAACTGGTATAATGCTGTAATAACAGTCTGTGTGTTACTTTATGAACTGGTATAATGCTGTAATAACAGTCTGTGTGTTACTTTATGAACTGGTATAATGCTGTAATAACAGTCTGTGTGTTACTTTATGAACTGGTATAATGCTGTAATAACAGTCTGTGTGTTACTTTATGAACTGGTATAATGCTGTAATAACATGTCTGTGTGTTACTTTATGAACTGGTATAATGCTGTAATAACAGTCTGTGTGTTACTTTATGAACTGGTATAATGCTGTAATAACATAGTCTGTGTGTTACTTTATGAACTGGTATAATGCTGTAATAACAGTCTGTGTGTTACTTTATGAACTGGTATAATGCTGTAATAACAGTCTGTGTGTTACTTTATGAACTGGTATAATGCTGTAATAACAGTCTGTGTGTTACTTTATGAACTGGTATAATGCTGTAATAACATAGTCTGTGTGTTACTTTATGAACTGGTATAATGCTGTAATAACATAGTCTGTGTGTTACTTTATGAACTGGTATAATGCTGTAATAACAGTCTGTGTGTTACTTTATGAACTGGTATAATGCTGTAATAACAGTCTGTGTGTTACTTTATGAACTGGTATAATGCTGTAATAACAGTCTGTGTGTTACTTTATGAACTGGTATAATGCTGTAATAACAGTCTGTGTGTTACTTTATGAACTGGTATAATGCTGTAATAACAGTCTGTGTGTTACTTTATGAACTGGTATAATGCTGTAATAACAGTCTGTGTGTTACTTTATGAACTGGTATAATGCTGTAATAACAGTCTGTGTGTTACTTTATGAACTGGTATAATGCTGTAATAACATGTCTGTCTGTTACTTTATGAACTGGTATAATGCTGTAATAACATGTCTGTGTGTTACTTTATGAACTGGTATAATGCTGTAATAACAGTCTGTGTGTTACTTTATGAACTGGTATAATGCTGTAATAACATAGTCTGTGTGTTACTTTATGAACTGGTATAATGCTGTTATAACAGTCTGTGTGTTACTTTATGAACTGGTATAATGCTGTAATAACAGTCTGTGTGTTACTTTATGAACTGGTATAATGCTGTAATAACAGTCTGTGTGTTACTTTATGAACTGGTATAATGCTATAATAACAGTCTGTGTGTTACTTTATGAACTGGTATAATGCTGTAATAACAGTCTGTGTGTTACTTTATGAACTGGTATAATGCTGTAATAACAGTCTGTGTGTTACTTTATGAACTGGTATAATGCTGTAATAACAGTCTGTGTGTTACTTTATGAACTGGTATAATGCTGTAATAACAGTCTGTGTGTTACTTTATGAACTGGTATAATGCTGTAATAACAGTCTGTGTGTTACTTTATGAACTGGTATAATGCTGTAATAACAGTCTGTGTGTTACTTTATGAACTGGTATAATGCTGTAATAACATAGTCTGTGTGTTACTTTATGAACTGGTATAATGCTGTAATAACAGTCTGTGTGTTACTTTATGAACTGGTATAATGCTGTAATAACATGTCTGTGTGTTACTTTATGAACTGGTATAATGCTGTAATAACAGTCTGTGTGTTACTTTATGAACTGGTATAATGCTGTAATAACAGTCTGTGTGTTACTTTATGAACTGGTATAATGCTGTAATAACAGTCTGTTGTTACTTTATGAACTGGTATAATGCTGTAATAACAGTCTGTGTGTTACTTTATGAACTGGTATAATGCTGTAATAACAGTCTGTGTGTTACTTTATGAACTGGTATAATGCTGTAATAACAGTCTGTCTGTTACTTTATGAACTGGTATAATGCTGTAATAACATAGTCTGTGTGTTACTTTATGAACTGGTATAATGCTGTAATAACAGTCTGTTACTTTATGAACTGGTATAATGCTGTAATAACATAGTCTGTGTGTTACTTTATGAACTGGTATAATGCTGTAATAACAGTCTGTGTGTTACTTTATGAACTGGTATAATGCTGTAATAACAGTCTGTGTGTTACTTTATGAACTGGTATAATGCTGTAATAACATGTCTGTGTGTTACTTTATGAACTGGTATAATGCTGTAATAACAGTCTGTGTGTTACTTTATGAACTGGTATAATGCTGTAATAACAGTCTGTGTGTTACTTTATGAACTGGTATAATGCTGTAATAACAGTCTGTGTGTTACTTTATGAACTGGTATAATGCTGTAATAACAGTCTGTGTGTTACTTTATGAACTGGTATAATGCTGTAATAACATGTCTGTGTGTTACTTTATGAACTGGTATAATGCTGTAATAACATGTCTGTGTGTTACTTTATGAACTGGTATAATGCTGTAATAACAGTCTGTGTGTTACTTTATGAACTGGTATAATGCTGTAATAACAGTCTGTGTGTTACTTTATGAACTGGTATAATGCTGTAATAACATAGTCTGTGTGTTACTTTATGAACTGGTATAATGCTGTAATAACATGTCTGTGTGTTACTTTATGAACTGGTATAATGCTGTAATAACATGTCTGTGTGTTACTTTATGAACTGGTATAATGCTGTAATAACAGTCTGTGTGTTACTTTATGAACTGGTATAATGCTGTAATAACATGTCTGTGTGTTACTTTATGAACTGGTATAATGCTGTAATAACAGTCTGTGTGTTACTTTATGAACTGGTATAATGCTGTAATAACATGTCTGTGTGTTACTTTATGAACTGGTATAATGCTGTAATAACAGTCTGTGTGTTACTTTATGAACTGGTATAATGCTGTAATAACAGTCTGTGTGTTACTTTATGAACTGGTATAATGCTGTAATAACAGTCTGTGTGTTACTTTATGAACTGGTATAATGCTGTAATAACATGTCTGTGTGTTACTTTATGAACTGGTATAATGCTGTAATAACAGTCTGTGTGTTACTTTATGAACTGGTATAATGCTGTAATAACATAGTCTGTGTGTTACTTTATGAACTGGTATAATGCTGTAATAACAGTCTGTGTGTTACTTTATGAACTGGTATAATGCTGTAATAACATGTCTGTGTGTTACTTTATGAACTGGTATAATGCTGTAATAACAGTCTGTGTGTTACTTTATGAACTGGTATAATGCTGTAATAACAGTCTGTGTGTTACTTTATGAACTGGTATAATGCTGTAATAACAGTCTGTGTGTTACTTTATGAACTGGTATAATGCTGTAATAACAGTCTGTGTTACTTTATGAACTGGTATAATGCTGTAATAACAGTCTGTGTGTTACTTTATGAACTGGTATAATGCTGTAATAACAGTCTGTGTGTTACTTTATGAACTGGTATAATGCTGTAATAACAGTCTGTGTTTACTTTATGAACTGGTATAATGCTGTAATAACAGTCTGTGTGTTACTTTATGAACTGGTATAATGCTGTAATAACAGTCTGTGTGTTACTTTATGAACTGGTATAATGCTGTAATAACAGTCTGTGTGTTACTTTATGAACTGGTATAATGCTGTAATAACAGTCTGTGTGTTACTTTATGAACTGGTATAATGCTGTAATAACAGTCTGTGTGTTACTTTATGAACTGGTATAATGCTGTAATAACAGTCTGTGTGTTACTTTATGAACTGGTATAATGCTGTAATAACAGTCTGTTGTTACTTTATGAACTGGTATAATGCTGTAATAACAGTCTGTTTACTTTATGAACTGGTATAATGCTGTAATAACAGTCTGTTTACTTTATGAACTGGTATAATGCTGTAATAACAGTCTGTTTACTTTATGAACTGGTATAATGCTGTAATAACAGTCTGTTGTTACTTTATGAACTGGTATAATGCTGTAATAACAGTCTGTGTGTTACTTTATGAACTGGTATAATGCTGTAATAACAGTCTGTTTACTTTATGAACTGGTATAATGCTGTAATAACAGTCTGTGTTACTTTATGAACTGGTATAATGCTGTAATAACAGTCTGTGTTACTTTAGGGCTGGATCAAAAATCTCCAGGACCGAAGTGGAAGAACCCTGGTATAGGTCAATAAAAACACAAGGATTATTCACATTTTTTATTGGTAAGGTCATCCAGCTACCTTACCGTTCAAATAGTTACAATTATTTGAAATATAAATCTTCAAGGATAACAGCCAAACTGAAAGTGAAACTTCAAACAAAAATATCATTTCGCGAATGAAAAAAACAACCTCCAAGCACCTAAACTAAAGTAAAGCACAAAACATCAAACAAACAAAACAGTCATTCCTATTTTTATCACTATACATAACTTCAAAAATAATAATAAACATATTAATAAATGAATGTAAACAGCATTGATACAACATGGGCAGGAATAGATTAGACAGACTGGTGACACTCATTTCACTCAACTGATCACTCTCTTATTCTCTCTATTTCAATTCATTTCTCTGGGGGTTTCCCAGGGCTTCTCCCAGGGGTGGGGGTGTGAGTTAGGGTTGGGGTGGTGGGGTGGTGGGTGGGGTGTGGCCAGGTGTTGTATTCTGTCGTAAGTAAGGCTGATGATGATGATGATGATGATGATGATGAAGGTGGGTCTAGACACCGAAGGTGTTCTCTCCGCTGTACGCCACGTACAAAAAGCCGTCCTCGTCCTTCTCCTTCTCGTACAGCTGTCCCATGGTGATGCTGCAACGGGAGTCACAACAAACACAGACATGAGGAAGAGGGGAAATGTAGACGTAAACAGACCGTGGCCCAAATAGCACCCTATTCCCTATACAGGGCTCTGGTCAAAAGTAGTGCACTATGTAGGGAATAGGGTGCCATTTGGGACGTATCCACATACTACTCAAGTGAACGGAGGAGATGAAATGTAGAAGTAGGTCTAAATACTGCTTAGCGTTTAGTCACCATCAACAGAATGAAACAATGTATCTGAAATACCGGTAAAGTGACTGGTATAATCTGCAAGCTATGTTCGGTAATGTCTGCTCATTGTTTACTGCTGTTGTGTCGATACGACACTAATAAAGCTTTAGGCCGGGATTCAATTCATAGAGAAGCGCGCTGGACAACCGACAATGTGGCTTTTAAAGGCATTTTACCCAACGTTTGCTGCGATCGCATTTATGGCTCAATCAGGATATACCTTTAAATGCTATAACGTGGATCTAACACGGACCAGATTGAATGCAGGCCTTAATTTACAGTGCATTCCGAAAGTATTCAGAGCCCTTGACTTTTCCATTTTTTTTTACTTTACAGCCTTATTCTAAAATGGATTAAATTACAGATTTTCCTCTTCATTCCACAAAATACCCCATAATGACAAAGAATAAACAGGTTTTTAGACATTTTTGAAACCTTATTTATATAAGTATTCAGAACCTTTGCTATGAGACTTGAAATTGAGCTTAGGTCATTGATCATCCTTGAGATGTTTCTACAACTTGATTGGAGTCCACCTGTGGTAGATTCAATTGATTGGACATGATTTAGAAAGGCACACACCTGTCTATATAAGGTCCCACAGTTGACAGTGCATGTCAGAGCAGAAACCAAGCCATGAGGTCGAAGGAATTGTCCGTAGAGCTCCGAGACAGGATTGTGTCGAGGCACAGATCTGGGGAAGGGTACCAACAAATGTCTGTAGCATTGAAGGTCCCCAAGAACACAGTGGCCTCCCTCATTCTTAAATGGAAGAAGTTTGGAACCGCCAAGACACTTCCTAGAGCTGGCTGCCCGGCCAAACTGAGCAATCGGGGAGAAGGGCCTTGGTCAGGAGGTGACCAAGAGCCCGATGGTCACTCTGACAGAGCTCCAGAGTTCCTCTGTGGATATGGGAGAACCTTCCAGAAGGACAACTATCTCTGCAGCACTCCACCAATTAGGCCTTTATGGTAGAGTGGCCGGATGGAAGCCACTCCTCAGTAAAAGGCACATGACTGCCCACTTGAAGTTTGCCAAAAGGCACCTAAAGGACTCTCAGACCATGAGAAACAAGACTCTCTGGTCTGATGAAACCAAGATTGAACTATTTGGCCTGAATGCTAAGCGTCACGTCTGGAGGAAACCTGGCACCATTCCTACGGTGAAGCATGGTGGTGGCAGCATCATGCTGTGGGGATGTTTTTCAGTGGCAGGGACTGGGAGACTTGTCAGGGTCGAGGGAAAGATGAACAGAGCAAAGTACAGAGAGATCTTTGATGAAAACCTGCTCCAGAGCGCTCAGGACCACAGACTGGGGCGAAGGTTCACCTTCCAACAGGACAACAACCCTAAGCACACAGCCAAGACAACACAGGAGTGGCTTCGGGACAAGTCTCTGAATGTCCTTGAATGGCCCAGCCAGAGCCCGGACTTGAACCCGATCAAACATCTCTGGAGAGACCTGAAAATAGCTGTGCAGCGACGCTCCCCATCCAACCTGACAGATATTGAGAGGATCTGCAGAGAAGAATGGGAGAAACTCCCCAAATACAGGTGTGCCAAGCTTGTAGCGTCATACCCAAGAAGACTTGAGGCTGTAATCACTCCCAAAGGTGCTTCAACAAAGTACTGAGTAAAGGGTCTGAATACTTATGTAAATGTGATATTTCTGTTTGTATTTGTAATAAATTAGCAACATTTTCTAAAAACCTGTTTTTGCTTTGTCATTATGGGGTATTGTGGGTAGATTGATGAGGGGGAAAAAACTATTTAATCCATTTTAGAATAAGGCTGTAACGTAACAAACTGTGGAAAAAGTCAAGGGGTCTGAATACTTTCCGAATTGACTGCATTTCTGTATAACTAAAGCTAAAGGAGTAAAGGGTCTGAATACTTATGGAAATGTGATATTTCTGTTTGTATTTGTAATAAATTAGCAACATTTTCTAAAAACCTGTTTTTGCTTTGTCATTATGGGGTATTGTGGGTAGATTGATGAGGGGGAAAAAACTATTTAATCCATTTTAGAATAAGGCTGTAACGTAACAAACTGTGGAAAAATTCAAGGGGTCTGAATACTTTCCGAATTGACTGCATTTCTGTATAACTAAAGCTGAAGGATATCCCTGTGGGAGCAGCAAACCAGTAGTAACCCAGCAGCCACTAGGGAGTTCAGACCTGGACCTGGATTACCCAGCCCTAGGAGTTCAGAGTGGCCATTACCCTATTCCTGGTGATAACCCAGCAGCCACTAGGGTGTTCAGACCTGGACCTGGATTGGGTGTCTTGTTGAGGAAGAGACATCGGGCGCTGAGCTTCAACTATGAACCCATGAGGAGTGTGATGGGTGATATTCTCATCCCAGATATTTATCAGACTTGACAAAGGCTATTGTAGCTCAACATTGTTGCCGTTGGTGCAGGAATAAAGCCCTTGGGAGCAGCCGGTGTGTGGGCTTGTCTATATTTATAACTCATGTCCCAGGTTAACCCAGTTCTAACCCAGCTTGTCTATATGTATAACTCATGTCCCAGGTTAACCCAGTTCTAACCCAGCTTGTCTATATTTATAACTCATGTCCCAGGTTAACCCAGTTCTAACCCAGCTTGTCTATATTTATAACTCATGTCCCAGGTTAACCCAGTTCTAACCCAGCTTGTCTATATGTATAACTAATGTCCCAGGTTAACCCAGTTAAAGCTAGCCTCTAGTATATTTGCCCTGTGTGGTCAGTGTCCGAAAACATCAATGGCTAAAAGTAGTGTTTTATCTATTTAACCTGGGGGAAAAAAACCTTTAAGTTCTATAGTTTCTAAGGTGCCATTTCCACTGAGTGCTTAGAGTTCCGACCTGGACTGAGGCACGGTCTTATCAACGAAGAGGAAGATCGCCTTCTCCGAGGGCAGCTGGATGCGTTTCCTGATGATCCACATGAACTGGGCCACCGTGATGTCAGAGGGCACCAAATACTTCCTCTTGTCAATGTCCACAATCTGAGACCCAGACACCTTCTCCACGATTACCTAGAAACAGACAACACAGAGTCATGTCATATTGTATGTTTATAGTGTTCACATAAATTGCCCTCCTGGAACAATAAAGATTTACTGAACTGAAAAATATGACAGCGTAGGGATGTGCATCTTTCCCTTTCAGAAATCTAGTGTGGTGTGGTTTGTGTCTTTCTGTGTTATTACAGTATTATACCAGTTCATAAAGTAACACACAGACTGTTATTACAGCATTATACCAGTTCATAAAGTAACACACAGACTATGTTATTACAGCATTATACCAGTTCATAAAGTAACACACAGACTATGTTATTACAGCATTATACCAGTTCATAAAGTAACACACAGACTATGTTATTACAGCATTATACCAGTTCATAAAGTAACACACAGACTATGTTATTACAGCATTATACCAGTTCATAAAGTAACACACAGACTGTTATTACAGCATTATACCAGTTCATAAAGTAACACACAGACTATGTTATTACAGCATTATACCAGTTCATAAAGTAACACACAGACTGTGTTATTACAGCATTATACCAGTTCATAAAGTAACACACAGACTGTTATTACAGCATTATACCAGTTCATAAAGTAACACACAGACTGTTATTACAGCATTATACCAGTTCATAAAGTAACACACAGACTGTGTTATTACAGCATTATACCAGTTCATAAAGTAACACACAGACTATATTATTACAGCATTATTCCAGTTCATAAAGTAACACACAGACTATGTTATTACAGCATTATACCAGTTCATAAAGTAACACACAGACTATGTTATTACAGCATTATACCAGTTCATAAAGTAACACACAGACTATGTTTTTAAAGCATTATACCAGTTCATAAAGTAACACACAGGCTGTTATTACAGCATTATACCAGTTCATAAAATAACACACAGACAATGTTATTACAGCATTATACCAGTTCATAAAGTAACACACAGACTGTTATTACAGCATTGTACCAGTTCATAAAGTAACACACAGACTGTTATTACAGCATTATACCAGTTCATAAAGTAACACACAGACTGTTATTACAGCATTATACCAGTTCATAAAGTAACACACAGACTGTTATTACAGCATTATACCAGTTCATAAAGTAACACACAGACTGTTATTACAGCATTATACCAGTTCATAAAGTAACACACAGACTATGTTATTACAGCATTATACCAGTTCATAAAGTAACACACAGACTGTTATTACAGCATTGTACCAGTTCATAAAGTAACACACAGACTGTTATTACAGCATTATACCAGTTCATAAAGTAACACACAAACTATGTTATTACAGCATTATACCAGTTCATAAAGTAACACACAGACTGTGTTATTACAGCATTATACCAGTTCATAAAGTAACACACAGACTGTTATTACAGCATTATACCAGTTCATAAAGTAACACACAGACTGTTATTACAACATTATACCAGTTCATAAAGTAACACACAGACTGTGTTATTACAGCATTATACCAGTTCATAAAGTAACACACAGACTATGTTATTACAGCATTATACCAGTTCATAAAGTAACACACAGACTGTTATTACAGCATTATACCAGTTCATAAAGTAACACACAGACTGTTATTACAGCATTATACCAGTTCATAAAGTGACACACAGACTATGTTATTACAGCATTATACCAGTTCATAAAGTAACACACAGACTATGTTATTACAGCATTATACCAGTTCATAAAGTAACACACAGACTGTTATTACAGCATTATACCAGTTCATAAAGTAACACACAGACTGTTATTACAGCATTATACCAGTTCATAAAGTAACACACAGACTGTTATTACAGCATTATACCAGTTCATAAAGTAACACACAGACTATGTTATTACAGCATTATACCAGTTCATAAAAGTAACACACAGACTGTTATTACAGCATTATACCAGTTCATAAAGTAACACACAGACTGTGTTATTACAGCATTATACCAGTTCATAAAGTAACACACAGACTGTGTTATTACAGCATTATACCAGTTCATAAAGTAACACACAGACTATGTTATTACAGCATTATACCAGTTCATAAAGTAACACACAGACTGTGTTATTACAGCATTATACCAGTTCATAAAGTAACACACAGACTGTTATTACAGCATTATACCAGTTCATAAAGTAACACACAGACTGTGTTATTACAGCATTATACCAGTTCATAAAGTAACACACAGACTGTTATTACAGCATTATACCAGTTCATAAAGTAACACACAGACTGTTATTACAGCATTATACCAGTTCATAAAGTAACACACAGACTGTTATTACAGCATTATACCAGTTCATAAAGTAACACACAGACTATGTTATTACAGCATTATACCAGTTCATAAAGTAACACACAGACTGTTATTACAGCATTATACCAGTTCATAAAGTAACACACAGACTGTTATTACAGCATTATACCAGTTCATAAAGTAACACACAGACTGTGTTATTACAGCACTATACCAGTTCATAAAGTAACACACAGACTGTGTTATTACAGCATTATACCAGTTCATAAAGTAACACACAGACTGTTATTACAGCATTATACCAGTTCATAAAGTAACACACAGACTGTTATTACAGCATTATACCAGTTCATAAAGTAACACACAGACTATGTTATTACAGCATTATACCAGTTCATAAAGTAACACACAGACTATGTTATTACAGCATTATACCAGTTCATAAAGTAACACACAGACTGTTATTACAGCATTATACCAGTTCATAAAGTAACACACAGACTGTTATTACAGCATTATACCAGTTCATAAAGTAACACACAGACTGTGTTATTACAGCATTATACCAGTTCATAAAGTAACACACAGACTGTTATTACAGCATTATACCAGTTCATAAAGTAACACACAGACTATGTTATTACAGCATCATACCAGTTCATAAAGTAACACACAGACTGTTATTACAGCATTATAGCAGTTCATAAACTAACACACAGACTATGTTATTACATTATTATACCAGTTCATAAAGTAACACACAGACTATGTTATTACAGCATTATACCAGTTCATAAAGTAACACACAGACTGTTATTACAGCATTATACCAGTTCATAAAGTAACAGATTGTTATTACAGCATTATACCAGTTCATAAAGTAACACACAGACTGTTATTACAGCATTATACCAGTTCATAAAGTAACACACAGACTATGTTATTACAGCATTATACCAGTTCATAAAGTAACACACAGACTGTGTTATTACAGCATTATACCAGTTCATAAAGTAACACACAGACTGTTATTACAGCATTATACCAGTTCATAAAGTAACACACAGACTGTTATTACAGCATTATACCAGTTCATAAAGTAACACACAGACTGTTATTACAGCATTATACAAGTTCATAAAGTAACACACAGACTGTTATTACAGCATTATACCAGTTCATAAAGTAACACACAGACTATGTTATTACAGCATTATACCAGTTCATAAAGTAACACACAGACTATGTTATTACAGCATTATACCAGTTCATAAAGTAACACACAGACTGTGTTATTAAATCATTATACCAGTTCATAAAGTAACACACAGACTGTTATTACAGCATTATACCAGTTCATAAAGTAACACACAGACTGTTATTACAGCATTATACCAGTTCATAAAGTAACACACAGACTGTTATTACAGCATCATACCAGTTCATAAAGTAACACACAGACTGTGTTATTACAGCATTATACCAGTTCATAAAGTAACACACAGACTGTTATTACAGCATTATACCAGTTCATAAAGTAACACACAGACTGTTATTACAACATTATACCAGTTCATAAAGTAACACACAGACTGTGTTATTACAGCATTATACCAGTTCATAAAGTAACACACAGACTATGTTATTACAGCATTATACCAGTTCATAAAGTAACACACAGACTGTTATTACAGCATTATACCAGTTCATAAAGTAACACACAGACTGTTATTACAGCATTATACCAGTTCATAAAGTGACACACAGACTATGTTATTACAGCATTATACCAGTTCATAAAGTAACACACAGACTATGTTATTACAGCATTATACCAGTTCATAAAGTAACACACAGACTGTTATTACAGCATTATACCAGTTCATAAAGTAACACACAGACTGTTATTACAGCATTATACCAGTTCATAAAGTAACACACAGACTGTTATTACAGCATTATACCAGTTCATAAAGTAACACACAGACTATGTTATTACAGCATTATACCAGTTCATAAAGTAACACACAGACTGTTATTACAGCATTATACCAGTTCATAAAGTAACACACAGACTGTTATTACAGCATTATACCAGTTCATAAAGTAACACACAGACTGTGTTATTACAGCATTATACCAGTTCATAAAGTAACACACAGACTATGTTATTACAGCATTATACCAGTTCATAAAGTAACACACAGACTGTGTTATTACAGCATTATACCAGTTCATAAAGTAACACACAGACTGTTATTACAGCATTATACCAGTTCATAAAGTAACACACAGACTGTTATTACAGCATTATACCAGTTCATAAAGTAACACACAGACTGTTATTACAGCATTATACCAGTTCATAAAGTAACACACAGACTATGTTATTACAGCATTATACCAGTTCATAAAGTAACACACAGACTGTTATTACAGCATTATACCAGTTCATAAAGTAACACACAGACTGTTATTACAGCATTATACCAGTTCATAAAGTAACACACAGACTGTGTTATTACAGCATTATACCAGTTCATAAAGTAACACACAGACTATGTTATTACAGCATTATACCAGTTCATAAAGTAACACACAGACTGTGTTATTACAGCATTATACCAGTTCATAAAGTAACACACAGACTGTTATTACAGCATTATACCAGTTCATAAAGTAACACACAGACTGTGTTATTACAGCATTATACCAGTTCATAAAGTAACACACAGACTGTTATTACAGCATTATACCAGTTCATAAAGTAACACACAGACTGTTATTACAGCATTATACCAGTTCATAAAGTAACACACAGACTGTTATTACAGCATTATACCAGTTCATAAAGTAACACACAGACTGTGTTATTACAGCATTATACCAGTTCATAAAGTAACACACAGACTGTTATTACAGCATTATACCAATTCATAAAGTAACACACAGACTGTTATTACAGCATTATACCAGTTCATAAAGTAACACACAGACTATGTTATTACAGCATTATACCAGTTCATAAAGTAACACACAGACTATGTTATTACAGCATTATACCAGTTCATAAAGTAACACACAGACTGTTATTACAGCATTATACCAGTTCATAAAGTAACACACAGACTGTTATTACAGCATTATACCAGTTCATAAAGTAACACACAGACTGTGTTATTACAGCATTATACCAGTTCATAAAGTAACACACAGACTGTTATTACAGCATTATACCAGTTCATAAAGTAACACACAGACTATGTTATTACAGCATTATACCAGTTCATAAAGTAACACACAGACTGTTATTACAGCATTATAGCAGTTCATAAAGTAACACACAGACTATGTTATTACATTATTATACCAGTTCATAAAGTAACACACAGACTATGTTATTACAGCATTATACCAGTTCATAAAGTAGCACACAGACTGTTATTACAGCATTATACCAGTTCATAAAGTAACAGACTGTTATTACAGCATTATACCAGTTCATAAAGTAACACACAGACTGTTATCACAGCATTATACCAGTTCATAAAGTAACACACAGACTATGTTATTACAGCATTATACCAGTTCATAAAGTAACACACAGACTGTGTTATTACAGCATTATACCAGTTCATAAAGTAACACACAGACTGTTATTACAGCATTATACCAGTTCATAAAGTAACACACAGACTGTTATTACAGCATTATACCAGTTCATAAAGTAACACACATACTGTTATTACAGCATTATACCAGTTCATAAAGTAACACACAGACTGTTATTACAGCATTATACCAGTTCATAAAGTAACACACAGACTATGTTATTACAGCATTATACCAGTTCATAAAGTAACACACAGACTATGTTATTACAGCATTATACCAGTTCATAAAGTAACACACAGACTGTGTTATTAAATCATTATACCAGTTCATAAAGTAACACACAGACTGTTATTACAGCATTATACCAGTTCATAAAGTAACACACAGACTATGTTATTACAGCATTATACCAGTTCATAAAGTAACACACAGACTGTTATTACAGCATTATACCAGTTCATAAAGTAACACACAGACTGTTATTACAGCATTATACCAGTTCATAAAGTAACACACAGACTGTTATTACAGCATTATACCAGTTCATAAAGTAACACACAGACTATGTTATTACAGCATTATTCCAGTTCATAAAGTAACACACAGACTATGTTATTACAGCATTATACCAGTTCATAAAGTAACACACAGACTGTTATTACAGCATTATACCAGTTCATAAAGTAACACACAGACTGTTATTACAGCATTATACCAGTTCATAAAGTAACACACAGACTATGTTATTACAGCATTATACCAGTTCATAAAGTAACACACAGACTATGTTATTACAGCGTTATTCCAGTTCATAATAACAATTAAATGTATTGGAAGTTAGTTCCGTTTTGCTCCTCTAGATGGGGCCAGTCAGTGTTGATGAGATCGATGAGAGGGATTTGAAAGGGCTTGTGACAGAGATAGTCCATACACTGAGTGTACAAAACATTAGGAACATTTCACGCTCAACAGTTTTCTGTGTGTATCGAGAATTGTCCACCACCCAAAAGGACATCCAGCCAACTTTACACAACTTGTGGGCAAGCATTGGAGTCAACATGGGCCAAGCATCCCTGTAGAACACTTTTGACACTTTGTAGAGTACACGCCCCGACGAATTGAGGCTGTTCTGAGGGCAAAAGGGTGGGTTGCAACTCAATATTAGGAAGGTGTTCCTAATGTTTTGTACACTCAATGTATATTCTCTATACATTGAGAATGCTAAAATGAATATCATAGAGAATTTTTCAGAATACTTGATTTATTTAAAGATCTGCAGATGGACAAAGTGAAAAAAACAATATATATATATATATATATATCAGTATATTAGAATAGTTATATATACAACCCATCAATCCATCACAATATCATCAAAGTAAATACATTAATTGAATAATATGATCCACTCTTTCACAGGATATGTTTGAAAGCTTCAACTGATTTATAACATATAAAATGTTAAATAGGTTACTGAATAGCTACATGTCAAATATGTTTACAGTTACAGAAAAATAAACAATGAATATATCCTAGACCTAGCACATTACATTGAACCTACTCCATACCAAGCTCAGATAGGGTATTGACATGTCTGACTAGGGCTGCGTCCCTAATGCCACCCTGTTCCCTTCATAGTGCACAACCAAGGGTTAGGGTGTTAGGAGGGGATGGCGGTTGACGACATCATGGTCGATCTGCTCTCAATCTTGGTCACATGACTCTGGACCCAGGCTTCAGAAGGGTCAACACAAAATGTCTTCCCTTTCTTTGTGGTGAAACTGCAACAGAGTCACAACACATTGTCACTCATGACATCCAGTCTATAATATGAATGCTCCATCTGGTCTAGTACAGTGTAGCCTAGATATAGCCTGGTTCCAGACGTGTTTGTGCTATCATGCCAACTCCTTGTCACTCCTGGTCATGTTAGGCATAACAAGGAGTTGACGTGATAGCCCAAACAGATCTGGGACCAGGCTAGCCTAGATGTCCAGTTTACTTTAGACTACGCTTACTTACATCAGTGCTTTGCGAGGGCAGCTACTGGAGGTTGCTCTGAGAGAAACCACTTGATTGAGAGGGATCCTCCGGGTGAAATGCATACAGCATTCAGTTGCCGTTTCCAACGCAATGACAGCTGTAAACAAATGATCATAAACCACAGTTATCATGAAGATCTCCAGGAGCGTATCCAACAGCGTCTTACACAGCATGGCTACTCATTCACTCCCCAACACACACACACACACACACACACACACACACACACACACACACACACACACACACACACACACACACACACACACACACACACACACACACACACACACACACACACACACACACACACACACACACACACACACACACACACACACACACACACACACACACACACACACACACACACACACACACACACACACACACACACACACACACACACCTGCAGACGTGGTATGGAGGGAGCAGAGCAGTCCCAGGAGGAGTAGAGCAGTCAGGGTCTTCATGGTTCAGAGATGGTTGAGATGCTGAAGATTGTGTTGTCTGAGATGGTCACTGATGTTCTGGTCTCTGATGTTCTGGTCTCTGATGTTCTGGTCTCTGATGTTCTGGTCTCTGATGTTCTGGTCTCTGATGCTCTGGTCTCTGATGCTCTGGTCTCTGATGCTCTGGTCTGGTTCTATGCCTGAGGTCTGATCTGACCTGTCTTTTATACAGAGAGCTGGTCCATCAGACCCATTGACAATTGAGGGGGGAAACTCCCCTCCAACCCTCATTCACTCTGAATATCTTTCTAAGAACCAACATTCTGTTCGTTAGGTTCCTCTTCCTCAATTCTCTGTACCTCTGTTTCCTCCAGTATGTTCAATAGCGCTGCTATTTTCTGAAATACGCAGAATACATTTACTGGAGAATTGCATATCAAAGGAAGGCTATTAAAGTGGACTACATACTATGATACATTACATCAAATACAAGAACAATTAAGATTAAATTAAGTTCTCTACATCATAAGCAACTAGTTTTAATTAATACTTGAAATCAACTATGAATATTTCAACTTTTAAATACAGATGTTAGGATGTGTCCATGTTCATAAAAAACCTACATTGCTGTACTCACAAAGTAGCATACTGTAAACCGTTACATCCTAGTGAAATGAAATCATTGAATAGTTTTCTATCAATGATTCTAAGATTTAGTGTGGTGTGGTTTGTGTCTTCCCTCAGTTTGGAAGGTAGGTGGTTCGATCCCTGGTCGAGTCACAACAACAACAACAACAAATAATGGGACCCGATGCCTCTTTGCTTGGAACTCAGCATTAAAGTGGCATTCTGCAGTTGCTATATCCATTTTTGGACATATAAATAATGATTATATACCCATTGATTAATGAAGAATATAACCTATGAACGCTTCATCAGCATACTTCAACTGCCGTACCCAATCAGAACCCAAAATATAAGCTTTTTTACTCCAATGTTTGTGAACAAAGTAAATGTAAGCAACCACTGTTTAGCCTCAAAACATGTTAAAACTATAATGTTGAGATCATGGATGGTCAGTCCTTGCATTCATAGTTCTATCTATGAATTTGAGAGTGGTTACATTTGTCCAGACCTATCCCTAGCTTTTTACTGAAACAGGGGGAGGGAAATGTTTTGTTATTGTTTCAACTGCTGATTGTCTCTTTAAGGAGATGGGGTAAGGTCCTGCAATAGACTAACATCCTGTCCAGGGGGTGTACTTGTATCCTACATCAAGTAGTCTCATGCTACAGAAACAGGTTAACACACGCTACGGGCAGATTTGGCCCGGACAAGACTACTGTAGTCTCTGTAACTCTCCCCACACTCACACCAACTTCACTAGACTACTGTAGTCTCTGTAACTCTCCCCACACTCACACCAACTTCACTAGACTACTGTAGTCTCTGTAACTCTCCCCACACTCACACCAACTTCACTAGACTACTGTAGTCTCTGTAACTCTCCCCACACTCACACCAACTTCACTAGACTACTGTAGTCTCTGTAACTCTCCCCACACTCACACCAACTTCACTAGTCTACTGTAGTCTTTGTAACTCTCCCAACACTCACAACAACTTCACTAGACTACTGTAGTCTCTGTAACTCTCCCCAAACTCACACCAACTTCACTATACTACTGTACTCTCTGTAACTCTCTTCACACTCACACCAACTTCACTAGACTACTATACTCAATGTAACTCTCCCCACACTCACACCAACTTCACTAGACTACTGTAGTCTCTGTAACTCTCCCCACACTCACACCAACTTCACTAGACTACTGTAGTCTCTGTAACTCTCCCCACACTAACACCAACTTCACTAGACTACTGTACTCTCTGTAACTCTCCCAACACTCACACCAACTTCACTAGACTACTGTTTTCTCTGTAACTCTCCCCACACTCACACCAACTTCACTAGACTACTGTAGTCTCTGTAACTCTCCCCACACTCACACCAACTTCACTAGACTACTGTATACTCTGTAACTCTCCCCACACTCACACCAACTTCACTAGACTACTGTAGTCTCTGTAACTCTCCCCACACTCACACCAACTTCACTAGACTACTTTAGTCTCTGTAAATCTCCCCACACTAACACCAACTTCACTAGACTACTGTAGTCTCTGTAACTCTCCCCACACTCACACCAACTTCACTAGACTACTTTACTCTCTGTAAATCTCCCCACACTCACACCAACTTCACTAGACTACTGTAGTCTCTGTAACTCTCCCCACACTCACACCAACTTCACTAGACTACTGTAGTCTCTGTAACTCTCCCCACACTAACACCAACTTCACTAGACTACTGTAGTCTCTGTAACTCTCCCCACACTCACACCAACTTCACTAGACTACTGTACTCAATGTAACTCTCCCCACACTCACACCAACTTCACTAGACTACTGTAGTCTCTGTAACTCTCCCCTCACTAACACCAACTTCACTAGACTACTGTACTCAATGTAACTCTCCCCTCACTAACACCAACTTCACTAGACTATTGTAGTCTCTGTAACTCTCTTCACACTCACACCAACTTCACTAGACTACTGTACTCAATGTAACTCTCCCCACACTCACACCAACTTCACTAGACTACTGTAGTCTCTGTAACTCTCCCCCCACTAACACCAACTTCACTAGACTACTGTAGTCTCTGTAACTCTCCCCTCACTAACACCAATTTCACTAGACTACTGTAGTCTCTGTAACTCTCCCCTCACTAACACCAACTTCACTAGACTACTGTACTCAATGTAACTCTCCCCACACTCACACCAACTTCACTAGACTACTGTAGTCTCTGTAACTCTCCCCACACTCACACCAACTTCACTAGACTACTGTATCTCTGTAACTCTCCCCACACTCACACCAACTTCACTAGACTACTGTACTCAATGTAACTCTCCCCACACTCACACCAACTTCACTAGACTACTGTAGTCTCTGTAACTCTCCCCACACTCACACCAACTTCACTAGACTACTGTAGTCTCTGTAACTCTCCCCACACTCACACCAACTTCACTAGACTACTGTAGTCTCTGTAACTCTCCCCACACTAACACCAACTTCACTAGACTACTGTAGTCTCTGTAACTCTCCCCACACTCACACCAACTTCACTAGACTACTTTAGTCTCTGTAAATCTCCCCACACTAACACCAACTTCACTAGACTACTGTACTCTCTGTAAATCTCCCCACACTAACACCAACTTCACTAGACTACTTTACTCTCTGTAAATCTCCCCACACTAACACCAACTTCACTAGACTACTGTAGTCTCTGTAACTCTCCCCACACTCACACCAACTTCACTAGACTACTGTATTCTCTGTAACTCTCCCCACACTAACACCAACTTCACTAGACTACTGTAGTCTCTGTAACTCTCCCCTCACTAACACCAACTTCACTAGACTACTGTACTCTCTGTAACTCTCCCCACACTCACACCAACTTCACTAGACTACTGTAGTCTCTGTAACTCTCCCCACACTAACACCAACTTCACTAGACTACTGTACTCAATGTAACTCTCCCCACACTAACACCAACTTCACTAGACTACTGTAGTCTCTGTAACTCTCCCCACACTCACACCAACTTCACTAGACTACTGTACTCAATGTAACTCTCCCCTCACTAACACCAACTTCACTAGACTACTGTAGTCTCTGTAACTCTCCCCTCACTAACACCAATTTCACTAGACTACTGTAGTCTCTGTAACTCTCCCCTCACTAACACCAATTTCACTAGACTACTGTACTCTCTGTAACTCTCCCAACACTCACACCAACTTCACTAGACTACTGTTTTCTCTGTAACTCTCCCCACACTCACACCAACTTCACTAGACTACTGTAGTCTCTGTAACTCTCCCCACACTCACACCAACTTCACTAGACTACTGTATACTCTGTAACTCTCCCCACACTAACACCAATTTCACTAGACTACTGTAGTCTCTGTAACTCTCCCCACACTCACACCAACTTCACTAGACTACTTTAGTCTCTGTAAATCTCCCCACACTAACACCAACTTCACTAGACTACTGTAGTCTCTGTAACTCTCCCCACACTCACACCAACTTCACTAGACTACTTTAGTCTCTGTAAATCTCCCCACACTAACACCAACTTCACTAGACTACTGTAGTCTCTGTAACTCTCCCCACACTCACACCAACTTCACTAGACTACTGTATACTCTGTAACTCTCCCCACTCTCACACCAACTTCACTAGACTACTGTAGTCTCTGTAACTCTCCCCTCACTAACACCAACTTCACTAGACTACTGTACTCAATGTAACTCTCCCCTCACTAACACCAACTTCACTAGACTACTGTAGTCTCTGTAACTCTCCCCTCACTAACACCAATTTCACTAGACTACTGTACTCAATGTAACTCTCCCCTCACTAACACCAACTTCACTAGACTACTGTAGTCTCTGTAACTCTCCCCTCACTAACACCAATTTCACTAGACTACTGTACTCAATGTAACTCTCCCAACACTCACACCAACTTCACTAGACTACTGTAGTCTCTGTAACTCTCCCCACACTCACACCAACTTCACTAGACTACTGTAGTCTCTGTAACTCTCCCTACACTCACACCAACTTCACTAGACTACTGTAGTCTCTGTAACTCTCCCCACACTCACACCAACTTCACTAGACTACTGTACTCTCTGTAACTCTCCCAACACTCACACCAACTTCACTAGACTACTGTAGTCTCTGTAACTCTCTTCACACTCACACCAACTTCACTAGACTACTGTAGTCTCTGTAACTCTCCCCTCACTAACACCAACTTCACTAGACTACTGTATTCTCTGTAACTCTCTCCACTCTCACACCAACTTCACTAGACTACTGTACTCTATGTAACTCTCCCCACACTCACACCAACTTCACATTTAACTGTAAAATTGCTTTTCAATAAATTTATTTGGTGCTGTTTTCAAAATGAGTTCAAAAACGGATGACAGAAGACTCCCTGTAGGCCTGTTATACAATCATACTGACTGACCCATCTGGATATGCTTAACACCCCGGCCATCCTACAATCCAAACAAGATGCCCTCAATCTCACACAAATTATCAAGGAACCTACCAGGTACAACCCTAAATCCGTAAACATGGGCACCCTTATAGATATCATCCTGACTAACTTACCCTCTAAATACACCTCCGCTGTCTTCAACCAGGATCTCAGCGATCACTGCCTTATTGCCTGCGTCCGTAACGGTTCCGCAGTCAAACGACCACCCCTCATCACTGTCAAACGCACCCTAAAACACTTTAGCGAGCAGGCCTTCCTAATTTACCTGGCCCAGGTATCCTGGATGGATATTGATCTCATTCCGTCAGTAGAGGATGCCTGGATGTTGTTTAAAAGTGCTTACCTCTCAATCTTAAATAAGCATGCCTTATTCAAAAAATTCAGAACTAAGAACAGATATAGCCCCTGGTTCTCCTCAGACTTGACTGCCTTTGACCAGCACAAAAACATCCTGTGGCGTACTGCATTAGCATCGAATAGCCCCCGCGATACGCAACTTTTCAGGGAAGTTAGGAACCAATATACACAAGCAGATAGGAAAGCAAAGGCTAGCTTTTTCAAACAGAAATGTGCATCCTGTAGCACTAACTCCAAAAAGTTTTGGGGCACTGTAAAGTCCATGGAGAATATGAGCACCTCCTCCCAGCTGCCCACTGCACTGAGGCTAGGAAACACTATCACCACCGATAAATCTACAATAATCGAGAATTTCAAGAAGCATTTTGCTACGGCAGGCCATGCTTTCCACCTGGCTAACACTACCCCGGTCACCAGCTCTGCACCCTCCGCTGCAACTTGCCCATGCCCCTCCCGCTTCTCCTTCACACAAATTCAGACAGCTGATGTTCTGAAAGAGCTGCAAAATCTGGACCCCTACAAATCATCTGGGCTAGACAATCTGGACCCTTTCTTTTTCTAAAATTAGCCGCCCGAAATTGTTGCAACCCCTATTACTAGCCTGTTCAACCTCTCTTTCGTAACGCCCTAATAATAATAATAATAATATGCCATTCAGCAGACGCTTTTATCCAAAGCGACTTACAGTCATGCGTGCATACATTTTTGTGTATGGGTGGTCCCTGGGATCGAAACCCATTACCTTGAGCGTTCACAAGCGCCGTGCTCTATCAGCTGAGCTACAGATCCCCAGAGATTGGAAAGCTGCCGCGGTCATCCCCCTCTTCAAAGGGGGTGACACTCTAGATCCAAACTGTTACACACCTATATCCATCCTGCCCTTCGAAAGTATTTGAAAGCCAAGTTAACAAACAGATCACCGACCATTTCGAATCACACCGTACCTTCTCCGCTATGCAATCCGGTTTCCGAGCTGGTCATGGGTGCACCTCAGCCACGCTCAAGGTCCTAAACGAGGTCAACCACCGCATTCTTATTGGCAGACTAAATAGCCTTGGTTTCTCAAATGACTGCCTCGCCTGGTTCACCAACTACTTCTCAGAGTTCAATGTGTCAAATCGGAGGGCCTGTTGTCTGGACCTATGGCAGTCTCTATGGGGGTGCCACAGGGTTCAATTATTGGGCCGACTCTTTTCTCTGTGTATATCAATGATGTCGCTCTTGCTGCTGGTGATTCTCAGATCCACCTCTACGCAGACGACACCCTTCATTGGACACTGTGTTAACAAACCTCCAAACGAGCTTCAATGCCATACAACACTCCTTCCGTAGCCTCCAACTGCTCTTAAACACAAGTAAAACTAAATGCATGCTCTTCAATCGAACGCTGCTGGCACCCGCCCACCCGACTAGAATCACTACTCTCGACGGGTCTGACCTGAGTATGTGGACAACTTCTAAAATACCTAGGTGTCTGGTTAGACTGTAAACTCTCCATCCAGACTCACATTAAGCATCTCCAATCCAAAGTTAAATCAGAATTGGCCGCTTCCTGTTTCGCAACAAAGCCTCCTTCACTCATGCTGCCAAACATGCCCTCGTGAAACTGACTATCCTACCGATCCTTGACTTCGGCGATGTCATTTACAAAATAGCCTCCAACACTCTAATCAGCAAATTGATGAGTCTATCACAGTGCCATCCGTTTTGTCACCAAAGCCCCATATACTACCCACCATTGTGACCTGTACGCTCTTGTTGGCTGGCCCTCACTACATATTCGTCGCCAAATCCATTGGCTCCAGGCCATCTATAAATCATTGCTAGGCAAATCCCCACCTTATCTTAGCTCATTGGTCACCATAGCAACACCCACCTGTAGTATGCGCCTCCAGCAGGTATATCTCACTGGTCATTCCCAAAGCCAACAATTCCTTTGGCCGCCATTCCTTCCAGTTCTCTGCTGCCAATGACTGGAACTGAACTGCAAAAAATCTCTAGGCTGAGACTCTTATCTCCCTCACTAACTTTAAGCGTCAGTTGTCAGAGCAGCTTACCGATCACTGCACCTGTACACAGCCCATCTGAAATTAGCCCACCCAACTACCTCATCCCCATATTGTTATTTATTTTGCCCATTTGCACCCCCAGTATCTCTATTTGCACATCATCTCTTGCACATCTATCATTCCAGTGTTAATACTAATTGATGTAATTATTTTGCACTATGGCCTATTTATTGCCTTTACCTCCATAACTTGCTACAATTGCACACACCTGATATATATTTTCTGTTGTATTTTTGACTTTATGTTTTGTTTTACCCTATATGCAACTCTGTGTTGTTGTTTTTATCGACTGCTTTGATTTATCTTGGCCAGGTCGCAGTAGTAAATGAGAACTTGTTCTCAACTGGGCTTACCTGGTTAAATAAAGGGTTAAATAAATAAAACATATATACAATCAACTGACTGATCCATCTGGATATACAATCATACTGACTGACCCATGGATCTCTATCTATATCATTAAATAGGGTTCAGTTGAAGATGCATATTTTGCTGACGCATTCTCTGAACCAAGCATCCTGTTTCAGTTCAGTTCAGAAAGACTCTCACTTCCCCATTCTGTCATTAGAACCTCGTCTGATGCAAATGCCTGCAGCTTTTCTAAGAACAAACATTGCTGCACTCTTCTCTCATTCTCTAAATGTTTGTAATAACTTTGAAGCCAGAGTTCACAGTACTGCACAGAGTTACTGGTGAAAAGAGGGAGGGACTGACAGTAACTGCACAGGCAAGCAAATGTCAAGTGAATTAATGAATGAATAAATAAATTAACAAATGAATGAATGTATGAATAAACGAATTGAAACAAACTAAAGTGGTAAAATGTTTACAGTTACACCCAGCAAACATGACCCCATATGAGGACACGGGCTAGTCCACACCAACCACACCAAGCCCCACACCAAGCCCACACCAAGCCCCACACCAAGCCCACCAAGCCCACACCAAGCCCCACACCAAGCCACACCAAGCCCCACACCAAGCCCCACACCAAGCCCACACCAAGCCCCACACCAAGCCCACACCAAGCCCCATACAGCCCCACACCAAAGGCCCCACACCAAGCCCACACCAACCCACCAAGCCCACCAGCCACAAGCCCCACACCAAGCCCACACCAAGCCCCACACCAAGCCCCCACACCAAGCCCACACCAGCCCAACGGGCTAGCCCACACCAAGCCCAACACCAAGCCCACACCAGCCCAACGGGCTAGCCCACACTCAAGCCCCCACCAAGCCCCCACACCAAGCCCACCAAGCCCCACACCAAGCCCACACCAGCTCAAAGGGCTAGCCCACACCAAGCCCCACACCAAGCCCCACACCAAGCCCACACCAAGCCCCACCCCAAGCCCACACCAAGCCCCCACACCAAGCCCCACACCAAGCCCACACCAGCCCAACGGGCTAGGCCCACACCAAGCCCCCACACCAAGCCCACACCAGCCCAACGGGCAGCCTACACCAAGCCCCACACCAAGCCCACACCAAAGCCCCACAGGGCTAGCCCACACCAAGCCCCACACCAAGCCCACACAAGCTCCCCACACCAAGCCCCACACCAAGCCCACACCAGCCCAACAGGCTAGCCCACACCAAGCCCCCACAATTGCCAAATGCCCACACCAAGCCCCACGGGCTAGCCCACACCAAGCCCCACACAAAGCCCACACCAAGCCCCACGGGCTAGCCCACACCAGCCCCACACCAAGCCCACACCAGCCCAACGGGCCAGCCCACACCAAAGCCCCACACCAAGCCCACACCAGCCCAACGGGCTAGCCCACACCAAGCCCCACACCAAGCCCACACCAAGCCCACACCAAGCCCCCACACCAAGCCCACACCAAGCCCCACACCAAGCCCACACCAGCCCAACGGCTAGCCCACACCAAGCCCCACACCAAGCCCACACCAGCCCAACGGGCTAGCGCACACCAAGCCCACACCAGTGCAACGGGCCTAGCCCACACCAACCTCACACCAGCCCAACGGGCTAGCCCACACCAAGCCCACACCAGCCCAATGGGCTAGCAGCACATCAATCCCAGCTACTTTATAATGTTAAGGCGGGGCTCATTCAAATATTTTGGGGCATGGTTTGCACACAGTTCTTCTTCTCACCTGCCTTGGGGCCAGCAGCTGCATTGGGGCCACTTGCCTTGGGTCCACCTGCCTTGGGGCCAGCTGCCTGGGGGCCAGCTGCCCTTGGGGGCCAGCTGCCTTGGGGCCAGCTGTTGGGGCCACCTGCCTTGGGGCCACCTGCCTTGGGGCAAGCAGCTGCCTTGTGGGCCAGCTGCCTTGGGGCCACCTGCCTTGGGGCCACCTGCCTTGGGGCACCTGTTGAGGACCAACGTGGAGCCAATGAGCAAAGGCAGGTTCACCGAATGTGGGCAGCCTGCAGGGACCAATATTGTAGTCCTAATTATTCCGTTAATTCTTCTAAATAAAAGGGACTTTAATAACTGAAATTGACTGAAATAATACCCACTGTCTGTGTGGATTTAATAAGCAGGATATATTTGATTTCTAAATTGGGGGACTTAGTGGGGGAGGGGGGGCAATGTAGGTTTTTTATGAACATGGACACATCCTAACATCTGTATTTAAAAGTTGAAAGATTCATAGTTGATTTCAAGTATTAATTAAAACTAGTTGCTTATGATGTAGAGAACTTAATTTAATCTGAATTGTTCTTATTCTTTTATTTGATGTAATGTATCATAGTATGCAGTTTCACTGTAATAGCCTTCCTTTGATATGCAATTCTCAGTAAATGTATTCTGCGTATTTCAGAAAATAGCAGCCTATTGAACATACTGGTGGAAACAGAGGTACAGAGAATTGAGGAAGAGGAACCTAACGAACAGAATGTTGGTTCTTAGAAAGATATTCAGAGTGAACGAGGGTTGGAGGAGTTTCCCAAAAAAATTGTCAATGGGTCTGCGATGGACCAGCTCTCTGTATAAAAAGACAGGTCAGATCAGACCTCTGACACAGAAATTGAACCAGAACATCAGAGACCAGAAAGCATCAGAGACCAGAACATCAGAGACCAGAGCATCAGAGACCAGAACATCAGAGACCAGAACATCAGAGACCAGAGCACATCAGAGACCAGAGCATCAGAGACCAGAACATCAGAGACCAGAACATCAGTGACCATCTCAGACAACACAATCTTCAGCATCTCAACTTCATCTCTGAAACCATGAAGACCCTGACTGCTCTACTCCTCCTGGGACTGCTCTGCTCCTCCATACCAAGTCTGCAGGTGTGTGTGTGTGTGTGTGTGTGTGTGTGTGTGTGTGTGTGTTTGTGTGTGTGTGTGTGTGTGTGTGTGTGTGTGTGTGTGTGTGTGTGTGTGTGTGTGTGTGTGACAGTGTTTGTGTGTGTGTGTGTGTGTGTGTGTGTGTGTGTGTGTGTGTGTGTGTGTGTGGCTGTGTGTGTGTGTGTCTGTGTGTCAGTGTGTGTGTGTGTGTGTGTGTGTGTGTACAGTGTGTGTATGTACAGTGTGTATAGAGTGTATAGGAAGAAGCTCACCAACTGTGTTGACCAGTGAGTGTGATCGTCCTTTGTTTCCAGCTGTCATGCCAGATTGAAGCAATAACTGCTAGAAATCTGTGTGAAGTTCCACCCCAGGAGGCTCCCTCTTGATGCAATGGTGTCAGTTTATAAGACCCTAGTAGCTGCCCTCTGCAAAGCACTGGTGTAAGTTAACCACAATGCACACACACACACACACACAAAGATTTCTAAAGGCATAACATGTCTATCCACCGCTTTGTGGATGGGTCGAAATCTGTTGCTAGGGATGCATGGTTACAACCTCCGATACATAGAGACCCTATACTTCATGACTGTAGTAGTGATAGCATAGGATCACTAAGGCTGTCAGATTTCATCAGTTAACTAAAGGTCACTTTCTGTCATTTTAGTGCACTATTGTTATTTAATTGTGATTAATCGCATTGTCTGAAAGCATTCCAAATATACGGAAAACATTAAAAATATATCATCTATAGAGCTAAAAGGACAATGAGATGTCAAAACAAGTTGACGTTGAAGTCTATATTAAAGAATGTTTGTTTTATCAATTTACCAGAATTTGCTAACAGTTACTTTGGAAAAATCAAGACGTCAATGTTCTTGTAATGCTTTTGTATAAAAAAAAATCTTAAATTACATGCATTTGAGCAAATTTCTGAATCTGGAACCAGGCCATATCCTAAGGCTGACTGTACTAGACCAAATGGAGCATTCATATTCACGACTGGATGTCATGAGTGACAATGTTGCAACTCTGTTGCAGTTTCACCACAAAGAAAGGGAAGACATTTTGTGTTGACCTTCTGAAGCCTGGAGTCCAGAGTCATGTGACCAAGATTGAGAAAGAGCAGATCGACCACTGCCAAGACGACGATGATGTCAATCAACTCCGCCACCACACCAGCTAACTGCCATAACTGTCAGATCTGTCAAGAAAATAGAATATCATATTTTTGTTGAACATAGAATAATATTATTTTATTCTTATTTATTGACCATAGTGTAAATAGTGTAAAATTACTGTGTATTTTGAAATTATTATTTTTTGTCAACAAATTCATATGTTTGTTTCAGCAATAAAGCTAAATACATTCCACATTTTAATAACTAAGTTAATTGTGTTCTTATTGTGGTACTCATACTTTGATTAAAAAAGCTTCACATTTGTGAGGGAGAGTTTTTCACAACTACTTGAGGCATGGAGCCAGTTACATGGACAGATATCAACTATTTCCGATAAACTAGCAAACCAGCAGATTCAGCATTTTGGTTGTTTCTTATTTGACAAAAAATTCATGTGTTACATTTTCATTTTAGTCACAGCAGACGCTCTATCTCAGATCGACTTACAGGAGCAATTAGTTAAGTGCCCTTGCTCAAGGGCACATCGACAGATTTTTCACCTAGTCGCTCGGGAGGATTAGAACCAGCGACCTTTCGGGTTACTGGCACAACGCTCTTAACCACTAAGCTACCTGCCGCCCCTGTTACAACTCACAGAACTGCATAGAACTCTGCTTCCGAGAGAACAGAGGTCAACAGTCAGCAAACAGAAACAGAATAAACTGTTCAACTCAGTGAAAAAACGTGATTGTCCAGTTTTTTTTTTTTTTATTACATTTTACACACACTATGGAGGTCAAAATAACACTCTGGAAATTGTGATAATGCCCTTTTTAGAGTAAGCTTTTATAGAAGAAAAAAAAAAGTGCCTCGAATTTCAGTCTGTTCAGGTGGGATGGAGTTATTGGCCCACAGCATGACATCACAATCGATCTGATTATTATGACCAATGACCAATCGTCTTTTATTTGCATATGTATCCTAAAGAGGTTAACCCGGGGTAGGCTGTAGAGTCTAGACCAGGTCTTCAATTCCGGTCCTGGAGGGCCGAAACACCTCTGTTTTTCATCCTCTCCCTTCTAATCAGGGGCTAATTCAGACCCCTGGGACACCAGGTGAGTGCAATTAACTACCAGGTAGAAATAAAAACAGAAGTGTTTACATCCCTCCAGACCGGACTGGAAGAACCCTCGCTCTAGAGGATCCTATCCACCACTGTATTACAATGTGTATCGGCACAGCCACACAAATCAGACTGAGCATTTCAATGGCAAAAAGGAGGCTCGGAAAATAAATGATACAAAATATACATATTTCAAAGTTATTTTCCATGAAATAAACACACAGGGGATTTATTAGACATAATGTTATTTAAACGTTGAATTAAAAAGACTGGGGGCATTACTGAAGGGCTTTCTGAGGAGTTTAACCACAGGACCTTACAGTGCATTCGGAAAGTATTCAGACCCTTGACTTTTTTTACACATTTTGTTACGCTTACAGCCTTATTCTAAAATGGATTAAATTGTTTTTTTCCTCCTCATCAATCACACACAATACCCTTAATGACAAAGCAAGAAAAAGGTTTTTAGAAATGTTTAGTAATTTATTACAAATAAAAAACTGAAATGCGACATTTACATAAGTATTCAGACCCTTTACTCAGTACTTTGTTGAAGCACCTTTGGCAGTGATTACAGCATCGAGTATTCTTGGGTGTGGACGTTACAAGCTTGGCACACCTGTATTAGGGGAGTTTCTCCCATTAGTCTCTGCAGATCCTCTCAAGCTCTGTCAGGTTGGATGGGGAGCGTCGCTGCACAGCTATTTTCAGGTCTCCAGAGATGTTCGATCAGGTTCAAGTCCGGCTCTGGCTGGGCCATGCAAGGAAATTCAGAGACTTGTCCCGAAGCCACTCCTGTGTTGTCTTGGCTGTGTTGCTTAGGTCGTTGTCCTGTTGGAAGGTGAACCTTCGCCCAGTCTGCAGGTCCTGAGCGCTCTGGAGCAGGTTATCATGAAGGATCTCTCTGTTCTTTGCTCCATTCATCTTTGCCTCGATCCTGACTAGTCTCCCAGTCCCTGCCGCTGAAAAACATCCCCACAGCATGATGCTGCCACCACCATGCTTCAATCTTATTTCATCAGACCAGAGAATCTTTGTTTCTCATGGTCTGAGAGTCTTTAGGTGCCTTTTAGCAAACTCCAAATGCCTTTTGCTGAGGAGTGGCTTCCGTCTGGCCACTCTACCATAAAGGCTGATTGGTGGAGTGCTGCAGAGATGGTTGTCCTTCTGGAAGGTTCTCCCCATCAGACAGGGGAACTCTAGAGCTCTGCAGAGTGACTATCGGGTTCTTGGTCACCCTCCTGACCAAGGCCCTTCTCCCCGATTGCTCAGTTTGGACGGGCGCAGCTTTAGGAAGAGTCTTAGTGGTTCCAAACTTCTTCCATTTAAGAATGATGGAGGCTACTGTGTTATTGGGGACCTTCAATGCTGCAGAAATGTGTTGGTACCTTCCCCAGAACTGTGCATCGACACAATCCTGTCTTGGAGCTCTACGGACAATTCCTTTGAACTCATGGCTTGGTTTTTTTGCGCAGACATGCACTGTCAACTGTGGGACTTTGCCCTATAGACAGGTGTGTGCCTTTTCCAAATCATGCACAATCAATTGAATTTACCACAGGTGGACTCCAATCAAGTTGTAGAAACATCTCAAGGATGATCAATGGAAACAGGATGCACCTGAGCTCAATTCTAGTCTCATAGCAAAGGGTCTGAATACTTATGTAAATAAGGTATCTCTGTTTTTCGTTTGTTAATAAATGTGCAATTTTTTTTTATAAAAACCTGTTTTTGATTCGTCATTATGGGGTATTGTGTGAGGATTTGTATTTATTTAATCCATTTTAGAGTAAGGCTGTAACATAACAAAATGTGGGAAAAGTCAAGGGGTCTGAATAATTTCCCCGGGCACTCACTATCAGGCTCTTACCGGTTATAATTATACGGGCTTATGTTAACCTCGGGGAATGCGGCCATTCGTGCTCCTCACTGCTCCGTTGCTTCCGAGAGATGCCGGTGCGTAGGACGCAGGGTAGCGGCACGCACTGCGCATGGCTCGCTGGCTGGTTCATCAACGGTGCCACCGCGTCATATCTTCCAACACAGTCCGAACTTCCTCGCATGCCTCTCCGGGCGGCCCATCCACTATAGCTGCTCCTTATCCACCGGAAACCTTCCCGCCGCTCATTTGTGAGGAGCTCTGCCAGAGCTTTCGGGCGTCATGAATTAAAGAAAAGCCTGCGTTTACAAAATCGATCACCAAACCCCCTCTGCAAGGTAAAAACACATTTATGACTACGATTATTTGAGTTTTGGTTATTGTCTTGCTCATCCTCGATTTATTATCTGATTCTAAAGATCAGATCAGAAGAAAACCATGAGTTGAGAAAAAAACCGTTCTTTTCTCGATTCATCCTTACTGTCATTGAAAACAATATATTGACACTTATGTCTATTGACATGGCTATAATAATAACACAGTGTCATAATGCACGGTTTGTTGTAGGCTGGCAATACCAACACAACGAGTATTTTCCCATTACATTCGCCTATGTCAGAATAACGGAGAGATATCCTGCTAATTTGGCTATGCAATACACTTTGGTGGTCCAAATGGATATAAAACCTCAATACAATACAAAGTCACAGCCTGCCTGCCTTGTATAAATATAGGCTAAATATGTAGGCTAGACATCTATATGATTCGGATCTTTGTTCTTGTTTGAAGTCAATGCTAGTTCCATATATGCTGGGATGGCCAGAGCCCGTCCCGACCACCTCAGTTTCGAATTCAGCACAGAAACTCCGCTTGACGGAGTCTATGTGGCGTTCGCATCAGTATACTTGGCATAATCAGATAATCAGACAGGGACATTTGCGTGCCGCTGTCCATAAAGCCACTAGGCCAGTAATGGGTCCATGGAATCCAGTTAAAGCAGTGGCACAAATGTTTTTCGAACTTGTTGTCACACTATTCCTGACTTGGCTAATAGCACTGCATAAAAGAGTCATAACAATCAATGGGTTATTTGTGACAGACCAAAAGCTGACCATCTTGTGTTTGCAGTGTGGTGTGGTTGGCACCAGCGGTGATGGTTTTGGACCCAGGTGAAGACACATGGATCGGACAGATGTCCAGGGGTCAGAGGAGCAGCAGCACCACAGACCTGACAGCAGGGGCCAGAGAACCAAGACCGGATCCTCGCAGAAACCACCACAAGCGACAGCACCAGACTAGAAAAACACCGAGACCGGATGCCCCCAAAACCACCAACTAGAAAAGAAGAGACCAGACCTGACACTACCAAACCATTAACACCACCACCACTAGAACAGAAAACATCAGACAGACCCTCCCAAAACCACAGAAGAACCAACACCGGACCCTCCCAAAACCACCACCAGCACCTGGATCCGTGCCAGGACGAGCAGTGTCACCAAGAGGGAGCGGCTATCCAACTCCTCAATGGACCCAGGCCTCAACCTCCAGTTGTTGGGGGCCAATGTCGCCTCTACCCCAGCCCTAGGGCCAGTGTTTGCTCTCGACCGACTCCTCCTCACCCAGACTCGCCATATGATGGACCGGTGGTCTCTCTGCGGCGGGACGTCACCGTGGCCAACGGCCTCGTCTCGCGAAATCAAGGTGGCGACCAGGCCCCCACTCCGCCCGGCCCCTCAGCCTGGACGTGACGCCCCTGCGGCCTCCGTGGCTCTGAGCCCTGCTGGACCGCAGGGTCCGCCGCAGCCCCCTGGCGTAGCGGTGGTGGTCCCTCCGCTGCCTCCCCTCGCCCCCAGCCGCTCCCTCACCAGCCCCAGCCTGGGCCCACGGAGGCTGGGATGCGCCGCAGCGAGAGCACCTGTACCGTCAACAACTCCTCAATGGGCCTCCGGGCCACCAGGGGGCGATGCGGCCAGCCACCTCCCACTTCCCCACAACCCGGGGGGTTTGAGGGGCCTCCACGCTGCCCTTGCCTTCCACGCCGCTTGGGGCCCCTGTCTCCTTGTGGCCCTCAGACCCGTTAACCTAGACCAGGAGAGGCGCCTTCTTCAGTCTGACTATAAATCCCGACCCACAGTTTGAGTACTCGACCCACGACCCAGCACTTGTGCTGGAGAAATACAGAGAGAGGATCTGGCCTCTTCCTCACACAGTAAGGTCTCTCTATCTGGCAAAATATTAGATGATAGGAAGATAACCCACTCCTGGGGATTTATTCTCTCTCTCTCTCTCTCTCTCTCTCCCCCCCCTTTTCCTTTCCCTCTCTCTCTCTCTCTCTCTCTCTCTCTCTCTCTCTCTCTCTCTCTCTCTCTCTCTCTCTCTCTCTCTCTCTCTCTCTCTGGTGCTTCTCTCTCAACGCTCTCTCTCATTCTCTCTCTCTTTCCCTCCTCTGTCTCCTCTGGTTTCTCTCTCTCTCTAGGCTGTTGGTTTATGTATTCTGAGGTTTGGTAACTATGAGATTTGAGAGGTAGTTTCCGATAAGAGTCTGGGCTGCTGCACCTAAGTACCTGCAGAAGGAGAACTGTGTAGGAGGGGTGAGTGAAGTAGTGTGTTTGAGGTTGGTGTGTTATGGGTAGTGTGTTTGTGGGTTGTTGTGTTATGGGTAGTGTGTTTGTGGGTTGGTGTGTTCGTGTAATGCAGTGGAGCTCTGTGGAGGACGACTCATGGTAATGGTTGGATTGGAGTGAATTGGAACGGCATCAAACACATGTGTTTGATGTCTATTTTGATACCATTCCACTGATTCCTCTCAAGCCACTACCACGAAGCCCCGTCCTCCCAAATTAAGGTGCCACCAACCTCCTGTGGTGTAGTGTGTTTGAAGGTTAGTGTGTTAACAAGATGTCTTTGTGTAATGATGATGATAACCTTGTCTAGAGGGTGGTGGTCTGTGTGATGATGATGACCTTGTCTAGAGGGTGGTGGTCTGTGTGATGATGATGATAACCTTGTCTAGAGGGTGGTGGTCTGTATGATGATGATGATAACCTTATCTAGAGGGTGGTGGTCTGTATGATGATGATGATGATGATGATGGTAATGATGATAACCTGGTCTAGGTGGTGGTGTGTCTGTATGATGATGATGATGATGAGTGATGATGATGGTAATGATGATAACCTGGTCTAGGTGGTGGTGTGTCTGTATGATGATGATGATGATGGATGATGATGATGATGATGGTAATGATGATAACCTCGTCTAGGTGGTGGTGTGTCTGTATGATGATGATGATGATGATGATGATGGTAATGATGATAACCTGGTCTAGGTGGTGGTGTGTCTGTATGATGATGATGATGATGATGATGATGATGATGGTAATGATGATAACCTGGTCTAGGTGGTGGTGTGTCTGTCTGAGGAGCTGCTGTCGCAGGCTGTGATGATGGTGGAGAGTTGTCGTCCCACTCCTGACTATCAACCTGTCTGGAGCACGACAACACTGGCTGGGAGGGCATGTTCAGGCATGAGATAGGTACACTACACTGACTGTACCATACAGCATGTTGTCACTGGTGTGGGGGATCTGGGATGTGTTTATCACTGACTGTACCATACAGCATGTTGTCACTGTGTGGGGATCTGGGATGTGTTTATCACTGACTGTACCATACAGCATAGTTGTCACTGTGTGGGGGATCTGATGTGTTTATCACTGACGGTACCATACAGCATGTTGTCCACCGTGATGGGGATCTGGGGATGTGTTTATCACTGACGGTATCATACAGCATGTTGTCACCGTGTGGGGGATCTGGGATGTGTTTATCACTGACTGTACCATACAGCATGTTGTCACCGTGTGTGGGGATCTGGGATGTGTTTATCACTGACTGTACCATACAGCATGTTGTCACCGTGTGGGGGATTTGGGTTGTGTTTATCATCCTCACAGCATCATAAAATTAGTTATGAGTTATCATTTCTGGAGTTCTCACGCAAACACAACTCAGTATTTGTGTTGAATTTGTTCACCAGCCATGTCCACTACAGAAGCCAAGTAAGGCTAGTCTAAAATGAACCATCCTTCATCTCTCTCTCCTATCAGGTACACACTGCCTCAATCCTACCTTCCTGTTATTCCATCTCTCTCTCAGGCAAACATTACCTGAAATAAACCTTCTTCCAGCTCTGTCACACACAACCTTAATACAATTCCATGATTTTCATCGCTCTCTCTCTCTCAAACATTACCTGAAATAAATCTACCGCTTCCATCTCTCATCTCTACATCCCCGTGTTATTCCCCATCTCTCCCTCCCAGGAACCCACTACCTTGTGTGAACAACAACCTGCAGCCCTGGTCCACTTCCGCAGGCAGGAAGCAGTATGGACCTGAAACCCGGCCAATCCCACGGAAGAGGGCCTGGCAAGCCTGCACAGTGTGTTGCTACGGAAACAGCCCTACCTATGGCGCGCCTCTGCTTCTACTACTCACGGTGTACCACGCCGCCAGGATGAGCTTCAGCCAGCTCTTCAGCCACATCGCTCAGTTCGTCCAGGATCCTCTGGTGCGGTAAGTACTGCCTCCAGAGCCAAGAGGGGACAGACGGACACCTGCGCAGCCTGGTGGGGGACAGTGTGTGTGTCTTTGATTGTGTGAGAGTGTGATCGTGTGTGTGAATAGGACTCACCATTGCACATGTACCAGTGGTAGATAAGCAGTGCCTTCGGAAAGTATTCAGACCCCTTGACTTTTCCACATTTTGTTACGTTACAGCCTTATTCTAAAATTGATTAAATTGTTTTTTCCCCTCATCAATCTACACACAATACCCCATAATGACAAAGCAAGAACAGGTATTTAGAAATTTCAAAAGAAAAAACTGAAATATCACAGGTGGGGTGAACCTTCGCCCCCAGTCTGAGGTCCTGAGCGCTCTGGAGCAGGTTTTCCTCAAGGATCTCTCTGTACTTTGCTCCATTCATATTTTCCTCTGATCTGACTAGTCTCACAGTCCCTGCCGCTGAAAAACATCCCCCACAGCATGATGCTGCCACCCCCATGCTCACCGTAGGGATGGTGCCAGTTTCCTCAGGCGTGGCGCTTGGCATTCCAGGCCAAAGAGTTAAATCTTGATTTCATCAGACCAGAGAATCTTGTTTCTCATGGTCTGAGGTCTTCAGGTGCATTTGTGCAAACTCCAGAGTAAGCTGTCATGTGCCTTTTACTACAAGTGGCTTCCGTCTGGTTCTTGATCACCTCCCCTATTGACAAAAGCCCTTCTCCTTCGATTGCTCCAGTTTGCCGGGTTTATGCCTTTCCAAATCATTCAATCAATTGAATTTAACACAGGTGGACTCCAATCAAGTTGTAGAAACATCTCAAGGATGATCAATGCTAAACGATGCACCTGAGCTCAATTTTGAGTCTTATAGCAAGGGTCTCAATACTTATGTAAATAAGGTATTTCTGTTTTTATTTTTAATAGAGTTGCAAACATTTCTAAAAACCTGTTTTTGCTTTGTCATTATTTACATTTACATTTTGTCTTACACTCTTATCCAGCGACTTACAGTTAGTGAGTGCATACATTTTCATACTGGCCCCATGTGAAACACCCACACTGGTTAAGCGCCATGCTCTACCAACTGGAGCTACAGGGTATTGTGTGTAGATTTATGAGAAAAAAAAAAAAACATTTAATCAATTTTAAATAAGGCTGTTACTGTAACAATGTGAAAAAGCCAAGGGGGTCTTCTTTACAACCACTGTATATGCACCCAACTCACAAACATATACAACACAACAAATTACATTATTTTTTTAGGTTGGCAGTGGCCACTGTGTTGACTTGATTGTGTGTGTGTGTGTGTGTGTGTGTTTTTTGTGTGTGTGTGTGTGTATGAATCAGGCTGTTTCAGTAAAGATCAGGTGTACCTGGGCGGAATCCCTCAAGGATTCTACACATCGAACATCACTTCAAGATGTTACTCACTATCTCTTCATTTCTCCCATACGATCCTTTCATTACATTTTACATTTTAGTAATTTAGTAGACGCTCTTATCCAGACGACTTACGATCTAGTAATACACTTCTTTTTTTCTTCATACCTGCCCCCGTGCGGAATCAGACCCACAACCCTGGCGTTGCAAACACCATCTCCACACTTTAGCTACATCCCAACCGTCCATTCCCTCCCCTACTGGGCACTGCCATTGTCACTTCCCGCCCATGAGTCTCCCGGTCGCGGCCGGCTCCGACAGAGCCTGGATTCAACCAGGATCTCTGAGTGCACACTAGCACTGCGATGCAGTGCCTTGAACCACTGCATACCCTCTCTCTTTCATGTTTATTTTCCCCATGGTGATGATTATAGTTTGGTTGTTTCATGGTGTACACATTTGCATTAAAAAGCTATTTAGTTTACTCCTTGGCTGTTTAATATCCAGATCGGGTTAAGGCTAGTCTTAAAACCGACGTGATATGTGTTAACCTTTCTTCTGGCCCTCCAGGTATCGTTTGAGGATGTCGAAGCTGCACCTCGTCATCCCTCCGCCCAAAATCCCTCCTTCATACCAATCTTGCCAGCATCTGGACCACATGCGTCACGTCTTCACTGACCTCATAACTCCTTCCCAACCCAACCACCTTCAGCTGTGCTCGATAATCACCTGCCCGGGGAGTCAACGAAGGTGGCGATTCAGCGTGTAGAATGGTTGGGAAATTCATAGAGAATGGCGGCTGATGTTCGGTGGTCAGCGTTAAGAATGGTTACCTGCTAATTACCTCTGGTCGCGGGTCTTTTTCCCTTGACTACTCTCCCTCTTTCTAACTGCCATACCATCCTTGACTACCAAACTCCCTCTGGTCTAGACCTAACCCCTAATCCTCCCAAGTGTCATTCATCACCCTGCTGTTGGAAAGCCCTGAAATGAAGGCTAGTGTTCCAGAGCAGACAGAGTATGTGGAGCTAACATATCAACACTTTGATCATATCTACTACGCTTGGATCACATTCAGTATGGTTGAGTCCTAAACTGAACCCCATTCTCTTTAGTGCACTACTTTTGACCAGATCGCAGGTCAGATGTAGTGCACTATATAAAAATAGGGTGTTAACTAATAAAGCAACTCAACTGAAGATCAGAGGAGACCCTGCATCTGTTGAACCAGACAGAGACAGTCAGGGGCTTGTAAAGTTGTACAACTTTATTTCCCACATAGCCCAGTGTCTTAGGAGTCTACTGCTACAAGTGTTAAATGTTTTACTTGGATATTGAGCAGTGTGGTGGACAGAGCAGTGAGGAGACGAAAATCAGTTTTGTCTCTCTCTCTCGCTTCCCCTCTCTCTCACAAGCTCTCTTATTTACGACCATCTCTCTCTCTCTCCTCTCTCTCTCATCCTAAATCATGGTCATAAAGCCCAACGGTCAGTGGATTGTTGCGAAGTACATAGTCCTGCAGGGACACAGAGCAGTTCTTCTGATACTTCGATGATATCTACCTTGTGTTCATATTCAACTCCCTGGATCCTACTACGTTGTGTTCCATATTCAACCTGATCTCTCGTTTGTTCATATTCACTTCCTGGATCATATCTCCATCTCTATACATTCTTACATCACATATCTCCTACGTCACATATATCCAATGCACATGTCTCTGAGGCGTTTTCACCGGCCAAGTACTGCAAGAAGTACATTACTGCTGCTTCAGCTTCCATCCCATTTTACTCACACTCAAGTTACTTCAATACTGTAACTCGAGGGTTCCCCAACTGGCGGGCCGCGTGATCTTATTTGCTTGGGCTTCTTACTCAATTTGCGGTCTACCAATTATTTGTCATTCGTTCTGGGCCCTGACCATCTACTCATAGAAAATAAATCGTCCCACGACTGAATCTAGTTGATGATCCCTGCTCAACTAACACTTATCTGCTACTTGAGCTCCAATATCATTCCAATTCAGGGAAGTACACTGTAGTTTCCAATTCTCTTCAATAAGGAACATTTGGAATTTGGTTTACTTTCTATATTACTGAATTTAAATGAATTGAGGCCAAACCTGTCTGTTATATCATAAATACCCACTGAGGCAAAAGCGTGTTGAATCAACATTGTTTCCACATCATTTCAACCAAATAATGATCTGTGATGAGATTGAAATCAGCCTGGAACTTGATTAGAAAGTCATCCAACGTAGGGTTTTTTATATTTCTCACCCATCTTTTAACCCAAATCCAATGACATATTTCAAATTGTTTGTTGATTTCATTGAATTCTTGTTAGTTGACAACTCAACTGACGTCCAGTGCCAGTCGGGTACATTCTTCTCCATGTACATAGCCTACATTATACCACTGCAGCCGATGTCATGTGTAAAACTCCTTCTACTTCGCCCATACCTCTGCAAACAGCCACAGGACCTTGTACTGGTTTTTAAGTTATTTAAAATTTGTCTGTTTTTTATTTTCAGACAAAAACAATGAATGTCTATGGTTATTCAGCTTTGTAACTCCTTTTTGTGGAGCTGATTGTTTTAACCTTTAGCTTTGCTAAAAAAACACCAAGAAGCCCTCCAGTTCCTATTCCAGGACCCAGGTAAAAACACCAAGGAGCACTCAGTTCTATTCCAAACCCAGGTAAAAAACACCAAACACTCAGTTCTATTCCAAACCCAGGTAAAAACACCAGAATCTCAAAAACTAAAAGTGCCAAAAGATTCAGTCTGACTAGTCTGATTTCTAAATAAATATTTCACCTAGGATTCATTTTTACCACTATTGTACAACACAAATGTATCTTATTGTGTCGTTAATCAGACCAGAAGTTATGGTTTGTTATTTTTGCTTTGTTGAGAGAGAGCTCCCTTAGTGGGCTTCCAAGCTCCCTTGATATCACTACAGTTTTTAATGTATTCTACCACTGACCTAATTGCCTCCGCCTCCCGTGAATCCTTTGCCACCTCATTGCCAGGCCATAACCATTTATAGCCACGCTCCCTGCTCAGTTGTTTTCCATCAACCAATAGTTTGCATGCCACGTCATTACTGTGCCGTCTCTGGCACAACTCTACTACATGATGTGTGTTTAGCTGGTAGGTGAAACACCTATCCGCGTTGTATGATCTGCATTATCACACGTACAGGCAAGACACACCCATATATAAAAAGGACGGTTACTGAGATAATATACCCACGCAACTTAATACTCCACCGTCAGCAACTTCCTCATTTCCTAGGTTTACAAGCACATGAGTGATTGGCTGTACAGAGAAAGGTGTGTGTTGTTTGCCTACCTTAGATGGGTTTAGATTCAGAACTCACACTGGAGGCTGCGTTCAGTACCTCGTTGTGGAATTTGTCAACTCTCATTCATACCTTATCTGCAACGTTCAGTGTATTGCAGCCCTGCCTGAATCATATGTACATCTGTAGACTGCATTTTAATGTATCACTGTTTTTGTCATTTTTATTGCCTCAATGTTTTTTCACAAATTATATTCTGGAAATAATCTGGGATTAAAACACGTCTTACTTCATAAATTTACATTTTTTATTATTTTCTGATCTAATTGTTTTTTTACTTGTACACGCATTCGGAAAGTATTCAACCCATTACTTTTTCCCATTTTATTACGTTATTCTAAAAAAAAAAAAAAAATTAATCACTCAACATTTTTTAACAATTTATAAAAAATTAAACAAATACCTTATTTACATAAAGTATTCAGACCCTTTGCTATGAGACTCGAAATGTGCATCCTGTTTCCATTGATCATCCTTGAGCTGATTTCTACAACTAGGAGTCCACCTGTGAGTAAATTAAATTAATTGACATGATTGGGAAGCACACCTGTCTATATAAGGTCCACAGTTGACAAGCGCATGTCAAGAGCAAAAACCAAGCCATGAGGTCCAAAGAAAATTGTTTTTAGAGCTCCGAGACAGGATTGTGTCGATGCAGAATCTGGGAAGGGTTAAAAATGTCTGCAGCATTGAAGGTCCAAGAACACAGTAGCCTCCATCATTCTTAAATGGAAGAAGTTTGAACCACTAAACTCTTCCTAAAGCTGGCCCGCCCGTCCAAACTGAAATCCCGGGGGAGAAGGGCCTTGGTCAGGGGAGGTGACCAAACCCGTGGTCATTCTGACCAGAGCTCTACAGTTCCTCTGTGGAGATGGGAAAACTTCAAACGCCTTTATGGTAAGAGTAGCCAACAAACCACTCCTCAGTAAAAAGGCACATGACAGCAGAGTTTCCAAAAGGCTCCTCAAGACTCTCAGACCATGAGAAACAAGATTCTCTGGTCACAGTGATACAGATTAACTCTTTGGCACTAACGCCCAGCGTCACGTCTGAAAAAACCAGCCACCATCCTACGTAGCATGGTGGTGCCCATCATCTTGCTGTGGATGTTTTTCAAGCAGGCAGGGACTGGAACCAGTCAGGACTAAAGGAAAGGATAGACGGAGCAAAAGTACAGAGAGATCCTTGATAACCTGCTGCAGAGCACTCAGGACCTCAGACTGGGGTGAAGGTTCACCTTCCAACAGACACCCCCTAACACAACGCAGGAGTGGCTTCACAATCTCTAATTCATGTCCAATGGCCCCGAACTGACCCTTAAGATCTCTGGAGAGACC
>NW_025535832.1:52500-79220 GCF_020615455.1 Coregonus clupeaformis | reverse complement strand
AGAACGGTTCCTGGGGCTGAAAGATTTCTCAGCAAAAGAGTTACATGGAATATTGTCAAAAGCTGTACCACCATCTCAGGTCCTAGAGCCTGAGAAGGGAGATATGGAGAACTAAAAGAAGGATGAAATTGGAGTTTTGTTTGTTTTGGCAATGTACTATTTTTATTAGGGTGGAGTAAGTTAGTATCACTATTAAGTATGGATTTCTTTTTTATTTTATATATTTTGTTGTTTCATACCGTCCAGTTGGTGTCGGCAATACAACTTTTGGATGTAGTCCGCCATAAAACCCACAGAAGAAGAAGAAGGAATTGTAGATATTGAAAGAGGACGAGAGATGCAGGTGCGCGATTAAATAAGCACAGCCTCGTGAGCGTCATAGGCGCGCGACAACAGGTGGTTTTGATTCGGCGGGTGTGGGCCAATTGTGTAAGAACTCCACTCACCTTCTCTTGGTTTATGAATGGTTTAATCAACAGAGATTGCAATTAGGCTATTTTAGCTTTCAACACAACAGGAAAAATGGATCTCTCAAAGAATTCCGTTGCAAACAGGAGAAACAGAAATGCGACCAAAGGGAACAAGGCTACTCTCAAGTCGAACGTTTCACCGGCGATCAGGAGACTCATTCAAGAGACCTCAAATCATATTCCATTGGGACGACAACTTCAAAGGACGCCGCCAACGTCAGAGTTGAAAATAACTTTGCCTTTCGGCTCTGAAACACAAATGGTAGGCGGAATCTCGTTCACTACACTTACGCCTATGCGCACTGGGGACGAGTTTTACAGTGCCTTAAGAACATATTCACACCCCTTAACTTTTTCCACATTTTGTTGTGTTACAGCCTGTATTTTGTCCTTGGCATACACACAATAATACCCCATAATGTCAAAGTGGAATTATGTTTCTATAAATTAATTAAAAGCTGAAATGCCTTGAGTCAATAAGTATTCATCCCTTAGTTATGACAGCCTAAATAAGTTCAGGAGTAAAAATGTGCTTAACAAGTCATAAGTTGCATGGACTCTGTGTGCAATGATAGTTTAACATGATTTTTCAATGACTACCTCATCTGTACCCCACACATACAATTATCTGTAAGGTCCCTCAGTTGAGAAGAGAATTTCAAACAAAGATTCTACCACAAAGACCAGGGAGGTTTTCCAATGCCTTGCTAAGAAGGCGCCCCCCCCCCCATAAATCTGCTTGAAAATCCATGGCAAGACCTGAAAATTGTTGTCTAGCAATGATCAACAACCCATTTCAGAGCTTGAATAATGGGCAAATGTTGCACAATCCAGGTGTGGCAAGCTCATCCAGAAAGACATGCAGCTGTAATTAATGCCAAAGAAGATTATAATGTATTGACTCTGGATTTAATACTCATCTAATCAAGATATAAGTATTTTAAATGTCGTACATTTTTTACAAATGTTAGAATTTTTCTTCCACTTTGACAAAGTATTTTGTGTCAATTGACAAAAAACGAAAATTAAATACATTTTAATCGCACTTTGTAACACAACAAAATGTGTAAAATCAAGGGGTGTGAATACTTTCTGAAGGCACTGTAGTTTGTAGGCCAACTTGACCAAATTATTGTGGAGGGTAGGCCTAGCCAACTCATTCATTTCTATCCCTTCTAATTTTGTCTTTCCATCCAGATTGAAACCACCCCTGGGCGAGAACCCTTGTCTCCTGCGCTAAATATGACCATGGACCTTTACACAATCGAGCGTGCAGAAACGGAAACATACCGACGGTCTCGCATCACTTCAAACACAAGTGGGTGTTTCCCATATTGTTCACATTCCTATAGCTGTATATTTGCACTGATATTTGATATGTCTGAGGTGTTTTGACAAACATGAACACACACAGGGGTGCCGTGCACCCGTAAAATCTGAGGGGGCACAAAGTACATGAGGATGGCAGGGTGGTCTGGAAGGGGGGTAGGCTCCATCTGCAAGTGGGAGAATTTAGCATTTTTCGAACACCTGAAATTGCTTTTTCCTGCAATTTAGAGCCATAACTATTATGCTTAATTCCATGTACAAAATGTATATTTTTCTGCATATCTAATCATACCTCTTGAGCTGTCTGTATTCTCCTGACTGGTGGTTCTTTTTTTAAAGAAACAAAATATGCTTCTCTGCATATCTGCTAAGATCTGGGTAAAATATTTAAAGGAGTGTGATTCTTATTCAGTTCATTTAGTAATTGATTGAAACCAACCTTGCCAGCAGACATGCCAAATCAAATTGTATTTGTCACATCTGCCGAATACAATGGGTTTAGACTTGACCGTGAAATGCTAAGATAATTAGACAAGCTAGCTACTCTAACTTGATTGGTAGCCTGAAATGGCTTCTTGGTAGCTAGTTATAAGGTTGGTAGATTGAGAACCCTTCTGGGCTAAAGCCAACTTCATAAAATTGCTAGGTGGCTAGTAGTATTACAGAGAAAAGTCACCCTGTGGCCATGACTCCTCTGAACACACATTTCATTAAAGTTCCATTCTTGTCTATTTTAATGTAGTCCTATGTCACATGATCCTACTGTAGGTCTATAAATCTGAATGTTAAATGCTTTGGTGTATGATGGTGCACAAGCTTGTAATGAAAAATATTATTAGCACAATCCACCTAATGTTATCAACGTACATGTTCAGTCTGTTCAGGCAGTGTGCTGGAAGAGGACCCCTACTCATTGATAAGAGGCATGCAGGGCTATGAGGTTACCCCGGCAGACCTGGCATTCCTCAAGCGAGCTAAGCAGGAGAGGCAGATCAACACCTTACAGGTGAAAATCCATATATCTGATGGTGAAAACCCCCACTTGATTATTTTAATGACTGATGCTCATGGTACCTCAAATTGAAATTAACACAGCCATTTTGCAGCTGTAATTGATGCCATAGAAGATTCTAATGTATTGACTCTGGATTTAATACTCATCTAATCAAGATATAAGTATTTTAAATGTTGTACATTTTTTACAAATGTTTGAATTTTTCTTCCACTTTGACAAAGTATTTTGTGTCAATTGACAAAAAACGAAAATTAAATACATTTTAATCGCACTTTGTAACACAACAAAATGTGTAAAATCAAGGGGTGTGAATACTTTCTGAAGGCACTGTAGTTTGTAGGCCAACTTGACCAAATTATTGTGGAGGGTAGGCCTAGCCAACTCATTCATTTCTATCCCTTCTAATTTTGTCTTTCCATCCAGATTGAAACCACCCCTGGGCGAGAACCCTTGTCTCCTGCGCTAAATATGACCATGGACCTTTACACAATCGAGCGTGCAGAAACGGAAACATGCCGACGGTCTCGCATCACTTCAAACACAAGTGGGTGTTTCCCATATTGTTCACATTCCTATAGCTGTATATTTGCACTGATATTTGATATGTCTGAGGTGTTTTGACAAACATAAACACACACAGGGGCGTCGTGCACCCGTAAAATCTGAGGAGGCACAAAGTACATGAGGATGGCAGGGTGGTCTGGAAGGGGAGTAGGCTCCATCTGCAAGTGGGGAGAATTTAGCATTTTTCGAACACCTGAAATTGCTTTTTCCTGCAATTTAGAGCCATAACCATTATGCTTAATTCCATGTACAAAATGTTTATTTTTCTGCATATCTAATCATACCTCTTGAGCTGTCTGTATCCTCCTGACTGTTGGTTCTTTTTTTTAAAGAAACAAAATATGCTTCTCTGCATATTTGCTAAGATCTGGGTAAAATATTTAAAGGAGTGTGATTCTTATTCAGTTCATTTAGTAATTGCTTGAAACCAGACATGCCAAATCAAATTGTATTTGTCACATCTGCCGAATACAATGGGTTTAGACTTGACCGTGAAATGCTAAGATAGTTAGACAAGCTAGCTACTCTAACTTGATTGGTAGCCTGAAATGGCTTCTTGGTAGCTAGTTATGAGGTTGGTAGATTGAGAACCTATCTGGGCTAAAGCCAACTGCATAAAATTGCTAGGTGGCTAGTAGTATTACAGAGAAACAAGTGACCCTGTGGCCATGACTCCTCTGAACACACATTTCATTAAAGTTCCATTCTTGTCTATTTTAATGTAGTCCTATGTCACATGATCCTACTGTAGGTCTATAAATCTGAATGTTAAATGCTTTGGTGTATGATGGTGCACAAGCTTGTAATGAAAAATATAATTAGCACAATCCACCTAATGTTATCAACGTACATGTTCAGTCTGTTCAGGCAGTGTGCTGGAAGAGGACCCCTACTCATTGATAAGAGGCATGCAGGGCTATGAGGTTACCCCGGCAGACCTGGCATTCCTCAAGCGAGCTAAGCAGGAGAGGCAGATCAACACCTTACAGGTGAAAATCCATATATCTGATGGTGAAAACCCCCACTTGATTATTTTAATGACTGATGCTCATGGTACCTCAAATTGAAATTAACACAGCCATTTTGTGCTGCTTTGATCACACATTTTAAAGCTACGGTCAATATTCCCTCAATCACCTGGGGTGTATTCATTAGTCACACACATAGCAAAACGTTTTTGCAACAGAACGTTTTGCAATGAAAACTGTTTTTATTGGACATTCAGGTAGGTTTCGTTCCGTTTTGAGTCTTCTCCAGTTTGGTTCAATTTGCAACAAATGTTTTGCAGTGAAAACAAGTTTCTATTGGACAAATTCAGATAGGTTTGGTTCCTAGTGAATACACCCCAGTAGGGCTTACTTGATGTAGTTGAATAATATGTGATGTTCAAGGCTGTCAATGTGTTTCCTATGCAGAGAGAGCTGGATAAGTTACTGAGGCAGCGACGGAACCAGATGCTGGCCAGGGATCTGTCCTTGGCCTCCAGAGAGAAGATCCTAGCTGACCTTGACGAGGTGAAACGTGTTACTGTACAGTACTGTAGCTACTAGGGATGTGACAAATGTACAATTGTTCTTAACATTTAAACTGCCGTTATGTTTATATGCTAAGAAAAAAAAAAAAGAAAATGATGTGAATTCACAATTCAGATATGATGCTGCGTATGACCCAATGATGTGTATATATGTGTGTGTGTATATATATAAACCAATGGTATGACCACTAGGGGGCAATGCAGTTCAATCTACTGTTAACGACGATGACATACGGAGCGCTATATATTCGTGACAAATAATTTGAAAGATGCATATCTCCTCCTAATAACGTTACAGCATTGTTGCGTTAGGTATTTGTTACATTTTTATTTTTCCGATGATGATGGTCAGGACCTGTTAGTGGTAGTTCTGTGATAACTACACTATTTTGTCAAAAGAAAAAAAGGTTTTGTCGTTATGGATTTTTTTCGTTTAAACGTTCACACCCCTAGTAGATATGAAAGTATGAAAATATATGCACTCACTAACTGTAAGTCGTTCTGGATAAGAGCATCTGCTAAATAACTAAAATGTAAACGTAGATACTGTACTATGCTGAATGTCACGTTGCCAACCTCTGAAGTTGTCATGACCTTGTTAACACTGCCTCTTAGCTTTACTGTGCTATATCTTCTCATTTATGTATACAGACATGTTTGTGAATATGTCGACACATTCTCTGACAATTCTATTCTGTTGGACATCACGTTTCAGATCCTGTCCTGTGAGCAGACTGTTCATATGGGGCGAGTGTTCCTCTCCAGGAGGCTGAGCTCACCTGAGGTAGAGGCCCTGGACTCCAAGTCCCTCCTGGCCCAGATAAAGACTGCTGATGTCCAGCAAGCTGTAGAGGAGGAACAAGCTGAGATCAGTGAGCTAGAGGACAGAGTGGCCAGAGGCCTGGAGCTCAGGTAGCTAGCTAGCTCCATGTCACTGCAGTGGCCAGGATCATATTTATTAGGCACCAAATGGAAGAAACCTGACTGGAAAACAGGCAGGGACTTACAATAAGAAGCACTCATTTTTGTTCTGATGCAAAACATTTTCCTACAGTGTGCCTTAATGAATATGACCTATGGAAGACATGGCCAGTGTGCTGTTTATTGATGTTTACAGAAACAGGAGTTCTGGCTTTTATATTCATATTTATTTTTCTTATTTCAGAGAGAAAGAGGAGAAAAGACAACAGGAGATTGAGAATCAGAACAAAGAAATCTTCAAGAAGAAGGTGCTATGTGTTCAACACTTGTTGCCATGTCATTTTTAGTGATACCATGAATCACCAGCAGTACTGTATGGTCACAGCCCAGTTCTTTCTGGATATGTATAACTGATAAGCACCATTTCATCTCTCTATTAAGGCGAACATCAAGCATCTGATGAAGGAACTATCAGAGCTCAAATCCCAACTGGCTGGAGCAGAGGTAAGTGTGTATGTGATTGAATAAGCTCCGTGGCTGACCTTGTGGTGTGTCCGAGGTGTTGGGAATGAAAGAATACATTTTTAGTCTCATTGAAAAATTATTTGTACTTCCTCAAAAGAGATTCCATGAGCCACTTCCTTGTGACTTAACAGGAGTCTTTGCTAGCCATTCAAGGCAAGATGGAAACTTTGAAAGACACAGAAAAAGAGGAAGACGCGGGTCCCCAGGAGGCATTGCAAGTCGCCCCAAGCCAAGCAAAGGCTCCCAAGGCAAAAAGGAATGGTGGGGAAACAATTCCCCAACAGGCTTCTCATGTCCGAATGAAAGCTGAAAATACACCTACCACGGTTGGAGAGTCACATATGGCCTGTGGTCTCAGACGATCAAAGAGGATAGCGACTAAGAGGAGCTGTGTTGAGAGTAAGCCTGTTTTGAGGAAAACTCACCCTGTCAAAGCAAGCATTTCACATGGAGAAAACTGAAACTTTGGAGGTTTAAGGAGTTTGTTTTACTGCTTGTTTGGTACTGTAGTTAGGTTTCCATCCAATTGGCGACACATTTTCTTGCAAATGTTCTAAAGTCCACACAGAAACAATATATGTATTTTCCCACCGGACGTGTTTCCATCAAACTGACTTTTTAGAGGATAACATGTTGTGCGTGATGACAGTGCACATAAAAACACTTTTACGCTTAAGTTTTTATGGACAGAATAAAAGAACAGAAGTTGAATGTGTTTCCATAGCATTTTCAACTCTATGGATGGTTTTGTCACACAAACTGCAATAAATAGCATACTTGCCCCACCTGGTTTTGGTGCGTTGTCTATAGACTACAGTGCGCTGATAAAGCGGACAGGGTAGGTAACACAGTGTACAAAACATTAAGAAGCTCTTCCCATGACAAACTGACCAGGTGAAAGCTATGATCCCTTATTGATGTCACTTGTTAAAGCCACTTCAATCAGTGTAGATAAAGGGGAGGAGACAGGTTATAAAAAAAATTGTAAACCTTGAGACATGAATTGTGTATGTGTGCCATTCAGAGGGGAATGGACAAGACAAAAGAACGGGGTATGATAGTAGGTGCCAGGCGCACCGGTTTGTGTCATGAACTGCTACTCTGCTGGGGTTTTCACGCTGAACAGTTTCCTGTGTGTATCCGAAAATGGTCCACCACCGAAAGGGCATAGTCAATTTGACACAACTGTGGGAAGCATTGGAGTCAACATGTGCCAGCATCCCTGTGGATTCCAGCTTTTAAAAAAATATTTTTACATACTGTTGTACAATTGTTGTGTAATCTTAAGACATTTTGAATAAAATTGTATTCTCCTTTTCATTTGATTTCTTTCTAACTTTGTTTTGCTCAGTGTACAGATTCATCTACTTGTACCTTTTGATCAGATATATTGCTGAATAGACATGCTATTATTACTGGAACAGAATCTTCTAGAAATGGATTTCTGTTAAACCAGTGTTTTCAGATATAGAATAATAGAGCCCTCTAGTGGACACTTTGGAATCTGACAATGCTGGATATGTTAGTGTAATTGGTGTGTATAGTTGAGAACGGTAGAATTTCTACAGTGCAGGCCAGGGATATTTCTGCTGATGCATGTCTTTCTGTGTGGTTAGTTAGCGACAGTCTAGTCAAGCCCTGGATGAGTTTTAGTATGAAGGAAACTGATGTTTCCAGGTACATATGATTGTAACACTGAGTCATAACCTTGGCCTATTGGCGAGACAAGTGTTCAGATATCCTCAGTGACCCTGTAGCCAATGGGCATCTTACACACATTTTCTCATGTTGATGTCACTCTTAAGAAGCTTGAGAACACACAAGCACTCATCGGATGTACAGCAGCTCGGCCCAGTGGAGAGGGAACAGTAGGAAATGGGTGGTGAACAGCAGAATTACCCAGAACGCCCAGTTATTCTTGGCTACCAGACAAGGGAGCTGAGGCGAGGAGCGAGATGGCTGCCATATTGTTAACAGAGAAATGATGTTGAAATGCTGTCGACGTTTCCAAGACTTGTCCTGACTGTTTCCTGCCACACTGCAGTATTCCACAGTCAGTCATCTGAAACAACACTTTTCTTATTCTTTATCCGGCGTGAAGGTTCTCCCTCTTACTCACTCCTCTGCTCTCCTGTCTTGATCTCAAGCTCTGGGATGTAATGCTATCTGTGCTGTGCCACACTGACATGCATTTTCAGTAAACTGCACAGTGAGTAATTTACACAGTGAGGTTAAATAGAATTCAAATCACATTTTTGTGTAAGCATGCATTGTTTCCCCATGCAGAATTTTTCTGTAGTGCAGATTTGATTGAATGGTTCCCTCAGTACATACAGTATATGTTGAAGTGGGTCAGGGCCCTCCATGGACTGACTTACTGTATTTCTGGTACTGTATATCAAGTAGTCCTTTTTGGCTCTACTGCTTACAGTGTGAAAGGAGACCGATTACTGGTATCTGGCCTTGTATTCAGAGTAGTGTTGGCTGTACAGTTTGCTCTGGGTGGATTGACTGGTAGTTCTCTCTACAGAAGAGCTCACCGGGGTAAACACAGATGCCCTATTCATCATCCAGCAGGCCTGTCCTCTGCAGTCCCTAGTCTAGACAAGAACCAACATGCCACCCTCTGGTGTCTCTGTGCTCTGTGCCAGCAGATCAAAGTCGAGAGGGACAGGATGCAGCTTTGACAAGAACCAGGCTTATATCTTTACTGTCTGGTCGTAGTCCCGGAGAGTGACGCAAAGGAGTCCCTGCTGCTCTCGTACTAAAATGCATTTTTCTTTCTGCTACAGTACCTTTTGTTTATTTCAAAATGGAATGTGTCGCAGATGACATCATGACAATGATGGATGGTTATTTGCAACCGGTGTCGACATCTGTGAATCGGGCCTGATTTGATCTGTTGAAAGACTCATAAGGACTGCTGTGTATAAACGTAGTAAGCTGATACAGGCAGGCTGACAAACTTTTGCTCGTTCCTGTCCCAGCCAGATCCATTCCTCCCCCTTACACTGTAATGCTAATTAGCATAGTAATTTGACATACTGTTGCACAGCGTCTGCAGTAGTGGCATTGTTCGGGGGGGGTGACGGTGCAACGTGCGATCTGGCTCTGCAGGGTTCAATCAGTGTCTCTCAAACACGACCTGTTAGTTTAACTTTCCTCCTCTGGCTCCAGCCCCCCAGTGTTTCATATGACATCTTTACTAGACAGCTGCGCTGCCTAGTCGGCTTGTTCTGGAGTCGTCTGTCTCAACAAGCCTTTGTAGTGGCCAGGCTAAGTGATCTATTACCCTCTGTCTGTGAGCCCTGAGCTGAGCTAACTCAACTCTCTGGCCTTTGGAAGGGAGTGGTGGATCTAACTCCATGAACCCCCTCCCCTATTCTCTGTCCATGCCCAGATAAAGGACCATGGGACCAGGCCTCTCAGACCAGATGGTTGCTCTGTAAAGAGTGAAGGTCATAAAAGATGGTTGTGCATGAATCCATGGTCTGAATATGGCAGGGGTATATGCACTGTAGTCTGTTTGGATCAATATCCCCATCTACAGACACTCACTAGCTTGTTTTGGGCTGTTCAGCTAGGTTGAGCTGAGGCACATTTCATTAACCTGAGATAGTCAGTGCCTGATTCCACATATTCAAACCCAGTATGCTTTGGTACGAGGTGACGCTAATCTGGTGTGAAATGTGGAATCTGTGAAATGGATGCTGTTGTTCAAAACAGTTTAATACTTCCCTGAAATGTTTCATATGGCCTTTTTTAAAGTACTTTGAAATATTTGGACTAATATTTGCTAATGCAGGGCCAGCCATTGTTCAGAAGCTGTCTGGGTATGAGTGCTTTACCTCAAACACGTCAAGTCAAAGAACCAGATCGTGTTTATAGACCGAGTCCAAGCAGACCGTGGAGATCCCAGGCCAAGAAGCTGTGGGCAGAGAATTATCCACAAATTGCTCATGTCTTTCTCTCTGCGGTAGGTGGAAACTTTCCCTGGGTTTAAACACTTTTAAATTACCACTTTACCTGTGTTGTCTCTGCCACAGGAAAACAGAAAACGACTCTGTCTCCAACAGCACAGTACTTTATTCTGCGTCTCTATTCGGATATATTTTCAGTGAAATTATATTGATACTAAAAGATAAATATAAACATAAGTCTAGAAACAAACCACATCCATATTGATATCTGTTTTTATAAAACCTGAATGATCTGTTTTTGTCTGCCCAGCTTCCTCTAGACTTCATGGGGACTCTAGTTGTAATCTCTGGTTCTACCACAAGGAGGCGGTGTGGTGCATATCTGACATCCGTGTAAACCTTGGACCTATCATGGAGGTTAGTCAGGACAACCCAGAATGCAACGGAATGGGAGACACACAGAGACACTGACATCTAATTTCCATCACTTAGCACTCTGCCAAAGTCATCTGTCCTCTCTAGTAATGTTGTTCTGTTTAGTTTGGACAGTGGGGTGAAGTGTGTCCCCTACTGCCAAGTAAAACCCTATAATAGTATATTACAGACAGAATGAGCCCGGCTAACAGTATGTGAAATTGTGGCACATGTAACAGTAGTCGTGCCAAGTCTAACTGGGCAGTAGGAGCGGGTGCACTGTGAACACATCCAACCCCTCTGTGGGCCCGAGTGTGAAACCAGCCACTCAAGTCCCCGGCCAACACCGATAAAATCCCAAACCGTTAGTGTCTCGCTCTAGAGAATTCTCCCTTTTTATGTTCCACAGCTTTAAATAGTAATAATGACTATAGATTATATAGTAGATTGATTTATCAAGGATGTTGCCCAATTTGGACATCTACATTACCAGTCAAAAGTTTGGACACACCTACTCATTCCAGGGTTTTTTTTTTTTCTTTTTTTTTACATTGTAGAATAATAGTGAAGACATCAAAACTATGAAATAACACATATGGAATCATGTCGTAACCACAAAAGTGTTAAACAAATCAAAATATATTTGAGATTCTTCAAAGTAGCCACCCTTTGCCTTGATGACAGCTTTGCACCAATGCGGTATTAGGATGAACAGTTAGTCTTCCATCTAGCAGTTATTTGTATAACTAGTTTGATGAAAGGCCAGCGGTTTGTCATTGGTATCTGTAGCACCATTACAGCCAATGAAGATGGACTCCACCCCTGTTCTTAATGGACGTTCTTAACTCCTCCCTTGATCCTACAATCCAATCCAACGTGTTTGAGGAGCGAACACTGTGGCTTGTCCTACGTCTGTGTGCAGCAGAGAGCACACAGCAAAGCTCTGAAGTAATTTGTTTTGCTACTCTGTGTGGAATGGCCTCAGGAAGAGACGGGTGGTTTAGGGGGGGGGGGGCGGGGGCAGTAGCAAAACAAGCATGTCAGCCGCTCCGCTAAGTGTGGAAGAGGAGCGGGACAGTAAAACACATCAGACTAAACATTTACACACTGTCTGCATGCGAGCTTGGTTTCCTACATGGGATGGATGGAGGCTCGGGGGTTTAAGGGCTGACATTCACTGCCAATAATTCCCCCCCCCCCCCCCCACCCCATTATGTATACAATATACATGCTATTAGACTGGGAAAACTCCCATAAGGCCATTTTACTTTCATCATTAGAAATGAAAGTAGACAGAAGGGAATGTTCAGACAAGCATTGGGTTTGAGGTATGAATAGTCCTGAGTCCCCTTTCAACAGCTACCCCCCCTCGCTCTCTCTCTCTCTCTCTCACACAAAGCGACCCCCTCACCCCCCTGCGGCCTCCAGCCCACAGCATCAGGTTTGGGCTCTGCAGTTGGAGAGGTTTGTTTTAGAATACCAAGGCCATGAGCACCTCAGACAGTGCATAAGCTTCTCAACTCCACAAATATGTCAGAAGCATATTAGACAAATATTCCCTCCAAGTCCAGTGCCAGTGTACACACCCCAGAGTTCCTCCCATCTATCAACTCATGGTGAAGTGTTACTCTGGAGGCAGGAGATTTACGGTGATCAAAGTGTCCTTTTGGCTGACCCGTTAGCTAGGGGCTATGGAAAGGAGAGACGAGGGGAAGGCTACACTGACTGTGCTGTCCCAACCGCTTATCATATGCAGTAGAGATTACTGCATTTCTACTGGATGCTACGCTACCTGGTGTTAGCTAGTGTGTAGACTGACTACCCAGCATGCTGTTTGTGCTACTGCTACTGGCAGGTGTCAAAATCAAGCTGATTGACGCAGTGGCAATCTGACAATCATTTGATCCCATGGCCAACGTCTTATGCACTTGGGTTTCAGTAAAGTCCAAAGTGCAACATCAAATGTACTGTACATTATTGTGTTGATGGCTTTCTCCTGGATGGACTGATGGATGGATTGATGGATGTTGACCACCAGCAGTTTGAGAAGGCCATCTGTTGCGGCTGAGCGTCTCCGTCTCAACAAAGCACTGGTGTTTATTTATACAAGGCAGGTCATGTATACTCCCATCTCTTATTGCCATGTTAAAGGTTGTGTGACTGATTTACAGATATAGAAAGGTCTCATCTGGCCTATGGGGCCTTAGCATGTCTTCCTTTATAGAGATATGCCTCTACACACGCAAAACACAGCCACTGTCAAAGTCGGACACTGAATCAATATATCTGAAAATACCATAAAATCCATTAAAGCATTGTTTTGTATTTTTTGTCACGTGACCCTTGTCCTGCCAGGCTGTATCCCACTGAGGCCCATTTCTACAGACTTGTAAATCTGTCTTTCTTTGGTTTTCCCACAGAGACCTTACCCTCACTGGAAGTTCATACTCTTTTGACCTCTGAGAATACACTCACCAGCTAGCTCACTGCTCTGACCTCACCATAATATATTATATTATTATAACACCATCGGCATCGAGGATAGCGGTGTCCAGTGTGCTATTTTCCAAAAACAAGTCCAATTGACCATGTACATTCTTTAATATTTAGAGTGATCATCTGCATATTCAAAAGGCATATTCATGCATGTTCATGCATATTCATGTTTATTGCACTTGGCCTCACATCTGAAATAAAGGCCATGCAGTTGTTGAAGTCCTACTTTTCATCCTGTGGACTCCAGATGATGATGTCGATGATACACTTGGCCTGCATATTTGTGGCTTTGTAAATGGCGTCAGATCATAGAAAGGGGGATCATCAGAATGGTAATGTGAGTCTCACTTCTGAATAAAAGGTGAGTGGAATAGAATGGAGGGAGGCTGGACTCCATGGTTGTCACTAGTTAACACAGCCACAAAGGCTGGCTATAAAAGAAATCATGAAAACAAACATTTGCTTTTTGGTCTTATGTTAAGGTTAGGGTTAGGCATAAGGTTAGCGGTGTGGTTAAGATTAGGGGTAGGTTTTTTTTTTATGTAAGAAGATAAATTTTAGGAAATAGGCGGGGTTTAGCCATGATTATGGCTTTGTGGCTGTGTTAACTAGACGACCGAGCTCCATGGCTCCATTTGCTCTGGCTAGACCAGTGGAAACAAAGATCTAACAGTCACTAACTAACACATGAAGCAACCATTAAAGGACAGAGAAGGGAGACAACTCATTTCAAACAATAACAAAATATATTTATTGAGCGGATCTTTCCTTTAACTGGTCCAACATCAATTACAGGACAACAATCAACTAGAGCCATGTCTGGACGATGTCAGGATCATAGTTCTGTTTAATGGCCATCTGATGGCTTAAAGATGTGGAGTTCTCAACCTTTATTTTATTTATTTTAAATGGTTTGTAAAGGTTTTATAGGTAGTATATAGACAGTGCAGTCACATATACAAAGTTTGTTAAATAATATAATACTGGTTTATATTGTCAGTAACACAATTCCTCTCTTACACCCTCAGTTTAGCAGCTCTGTAACTGGTAACTGGACAAAGCACATTGTCTAACGTCTAGTGGAGAATCTCCCTTAGTCAACACAGTCTGTGTGTAATCTCACGGCAGGCAGGATTATAAGTGCCCTGCACTACCTCCACAAACAGCCCGCCACTCCACTGTACCGTACGCCAGTAAAAACGCTTCTAGTGTAGGACTCAGAGAGGGCTCAATCCATCAAAGCTCAGCAAACAGGGACTCTCTACTCTCTGCTGGGGAAACTATGCCCTCCTGGAGACACACTGGGAAGACTAACAGTTAGACCAATATGCTCCAAAGTCTGTTCTTTCTTTCTTTCTTTCTTTCTTTCTTTCTTTCTTTCTTTCTTTCTTTCTTTCTTTCTCTCTCTCTCTCTCTCTCTCTCTCTCTCTCTCTCTCTCTCTCTCTCTCTCTCTCTCTCTCTCTCTCTCTCTCTCTCTCTCTCTCTCTCTCTCTCTCTCTCTCTCTCTCTCTCTCTCTCTCTCTCTCTCTCTCTCTCTCTCTCTCTTTCTTTCTTTCTTTCTTTCTCTCTCTCTCTCTCTCTCTCTCTCTCTTTCTTTCTTTCTTTCTTTCTTTCTTTCTTTCTCTCTTTCTCTCTCTCTCTCTCTTTCTTTCTTTCTCTCTTTCTTTCTTTTTCTTTCTTTCTTTCTTTCTTTCTTTCTTTCTTTCTTTCTTTCTTTCTTTCTTTCTTTCTTTCTTTCTTTCTTTCTTTCTCTCTCTCTCTCTCTCTCTCTCTCTCTCTCTCTCTCTCTCTCTCTCTCTCTCTCTTTCTTTCTTTCTTTCTTTCTTTCTTTCTTTCTTTCTTTCTTTCTTTCTTTCTTTCTTTCTTTCTCTCATTCGTTCTTTCTTTCTTTCTTTCTCTCTTTCTTTCTTTTTCTTTCTTTCTCTTTTTCTTTCTTTTTCTTTCTTTTTCTTTCTTTCTTTCTTTCTTTCTTTCTTTCTTTCTTTCTTTCTCTTTCTTTCTTTCTTTCTTTCTTTCTTTCTTTCTTTCTTTCTTTCTTTCTTTCTTTCTTTCTTTCTTTCTTTCTTTCTTTCTTTCTTTCTTTCTTTCTTTCTTTCTTTCTCTCCCTCTTCTTTCTTTCTTTCTCTCCCTCTTTCTTTCTTTCTTTCTCTCCTGCTTTCTTTCTTTTTTTCTTTCTTTCTTTCTTTCTCTCCCTCTCTTTCTTTCTTTCTTTCTTTCTTTCTTTCTTTCTTTCTTTCTTTCTTTCTTTCTTTCTTTCTTTCTTTCTTTCTTTCTCTCCCTCCTTTCTTTCTTTCTTTCTTTCTCTCCCTTCTTTCTTTCTTTCTTTCTTTCTTTCTTTCTTTCTTTCTTTCTTTCTTTCTTTCTTTCTTTCTTTCTTTCTCTCTTTCTCTCTCTCTTTCTTTCTTTCTTTCTCTCGTTCTTTCTTTCTTTCTTTCTTTCTTTCTTTCTTTCTTTCTTTCTTTCTTTCTTTCTCTCTCTCTCTCTCTTTCTTTCTTTCTGTCTGTCTTTCTCTCTTTCTTTCTTTCTCTCTTTCTCTCTTTCTCTTTCTTTCTTTCTTTCTTTCTTTCTTTCTTTCTTTCTTTCTTTCTTTCTTTCTTTCTCTCTTTCTCTCCCTCTTTCTTTCTTTCTTTCTTTCTCTCCCTCTTTCTTTCTTTCTTTCTTTCTTTCTTTCTCTCCCGCTTTCTTTCTTTTTTTCTTTCTTTCGTTCTCTCCCTCTCTTTCTTTCTTTCTTTCTTTCTTTCTTTCTTTCTTTCTTTCTTTCTTTCTTTCTTTCTTTCTTTCTTTCTCTCCCTCTTTCTTTCTTTCTTTCTTTCTTTCTCTCCCTCTTTCTTTCTTTCTTTCTTTCTTTCTTTCTCTCCCTCTTTCTTTCTTTCTTTCTTTCTTTCTTTCTGTCTTTCTTTCTTTCCCTCTTTCTTTATTTCTCTCCCTCTTTCTTTCTTTCTCTCTTTCTTTCTTTCTTTCTTTCTTTCTTTCTTTCTTTCTTTCTTTCTTTCTTTCTTTCTTTCTTTCTTTCTTTCTTTCTTTCTTTCTTTCTTTCTTTCTTTCCTTCTTTCTTTCTTTCTTTTGCATACTTGTACTATGTAGAGTCTCAGTCTCCTGCTCAAGGAGTTCATCTTTGACCAGTAACAATTGGTTTCTATCATGTCGGTCAAAAACAAATGAGCCACATTGCATGTGTGATGAGTTGAAAGGATGAGTAGACATAATTGTGATGATGAGTTTAGAGGCTAGAAAAGCGGTAGTACACTATCTGGAAGGGCTGACTTTGGTTATTTTCACGGACCAAGGTGTCCTCTCTTCTCAGAGTGGTGTCTCTATCTCTGCAGCCAGCTGCATCTGGCCAGGTCTCTGTGACCTCCGCTGTGTGGTAGAGGATGCCTGTGTCACTTTACTCTGGTTCTCTAAGGAATGCTTGGAATTGTTTGCTCTTTCTGCTTCAGTGCTGCTTCTGGCAGAGCCTCATGCTTCCACATCGCCTGGCAAAAAATGTATGAATTTTTGTTTTATCTTGTTCGTCTAAAGGGCTTGGGGTTGCGGTCTACAAACCGCAGGCTGTAATAGCATGTATTTGTCTTGTGTGGTGTTGGTCTGGTTTGGTTGGGCCGAGGAGGGATGGTATGAGGGTCGAAATGCATTAAGTTCTCAAAGACAGGAACTGGGAATGCAGTTTGCGATGTTGGAAAATGACAGCGTTCCAGTCCAATTGGAGAGTGGAATCCGTTAGCCACTGTTGTTGTGAAGATATTAATACAATTGTTTAATCAAAGAATATAAATAATACAGGGTCTTATAACTTCATCTGACACATCAACGATGGAATTCTATTATTTTGCTTGCTCTAAAATTATGTTTATGCTCAGCATCACACTCACATTAATTTGATATACTTGAAAACACATCATGTTAAATTTCAAAATATTTCCTGACCTTTCATTGAAATAGATCTGAACGGTTGTGGTTTCTGTTGTCAAGGGAGACATGAACAGTGTGATTTTAGTGCAAATTACCCATGAACACTGATGGTAAATCCTTTCCCAAACTGCCTATTAAGAGAGCGTGCAAAAGAGGGATTAATCATTTGAATGTGCTCTCTTCGATTGGTTTATAAAGGAGAAACTAAAATATATTTCCCCTGGCAGTTGGCTGGTAGCAGTCCTATCCCTGTATGATCCCTATCAATCTCCATAAAACAGTTAAGTTAAAATACTCTCTTCACATTCATGCTAGTATATGAAAATACAACTTTCTCTTGATAGATAGAGACTATGGAACCATCTGAAACTACATGCTACCAATATTACTCAACCGGTCTGTTACACTGTAATATCATTGTTTACAAATGTGGGGAAAAAAATAAAAATAAAACTATGCATATTAATCCACACAAGCCCTGCCTAGGGTATAATCTGAAGCTTTGTTGTTATGTTCTGATCTACAGGCCCAGAACCAACCATACCTCATGTACTGTACTGTCCACGGGGGCAGCCCCAGAACCAACCATACCTCATCTACTGTACTGTCTATGTGGGCAGCCCCAGAACCAACCATACCTCATCTACTGTATTGTCTATGTGGGCAGCCCCAGAACCAACCATACCTCATCTACTGTACTGTCTATGTGGGCAGCCCCAGAACCAACCATACCTAGTGTACTGTACTTTCCATGGAGTCCCAGAACCAACCATACCTAGTGTACTGTACTTTCCATGGAGTCCCAGAACCAACCATACCTCGTGTACTGTCCATGGAGGCTGCTTTAAGGATTCTTCCCCAACATGCTGTTTATTTAAAATCCCACCCTAGATTCATTATTTTTATAATCAAGCTTACTTAATTTCAATGGATGTGTGAGGGTTGTCACTAGTTAACACAAGCCACAAAGTCATAATTATGACTAAAACCTGCCCATTTCTACAATTTATATTCTTAAAATCAGATTTTAACCTAAGACCAACCTTAACCCTAACCTTAACCACACTGCTAACCTTATGCCTAACTCTAACCTTAAATTAAGACCAACAAGTATTTTTTTTGTAGCCAATTTTGTAGCTATGGTATCTGACTGTGTGGCTGGGTTATCTAGTGGAAACCATGTGTGAGGGCGTCTGAAAATAAATGTTTGTGAACTTTGAATGCTCTGTGAACGTCCTGATAAACTATCAAACATGCTTGGTATTTGGTTTTTGCTCTTCCTGTGGCAGATTCCATGGAACGCCTGAATTTCTGTTGAGAATGTGTTATATGAACTAGCATCAATCTTAAACTTGTTATTAGATCTGTCATTCAGGATTTTCATGACTCATGTAGTCCCCAGCTCGGCTGGTATTTCTAATAATGTTGTCACTGACTGTGTCTGGATGTCATTGCTGAGTAGCCTACAGATTATAATGGTTGGTAATGGCATGTTTTAGCTCTCAGACTGGGTAGTGGGTGGGTCAGCCGGCCCCCTCCTCAAGCACATGTCAGACACAAGGTGTCCTTTTCAGGTGTGTGTATGTGCAGGGGGGTAGAGGGGGTGTAATGGTGTGCAAAAGACACCCGTCTGGCCTTGTTCAAACAGCAACCCCATGAGGAACTCACTCTGGGTCCCTTCATCCCCGTCCAAAAACCTCCCCCTGGAAGAGTAGACCGGGCGCTGCTTATCGTACTGTATGGCCCAGTGGGGAGGAGAGACACTGGGTTGTATCTACACTGTACTGTATGGCCCAGTGGGGAGCGAGAGACACTGGGTTGTATCTACACTGTACTGTATGGCCCAGTGGGGAGGAGAGACACTGGGTTGTATCTACACTGTACTGTATGGCCCAGTGGGTAGAGAGAGACACTGGGTTGTATCTACACTGTACTGTATGGCCCAGTGGGGAGAGAGAGACACTGGGTTGTATCTACACTGTACTGTATGGCCCAGTGGGGAGAGAGAGACACTGGGTTGTATCTACACTGTACTGTATGGCCCAGTGGGGAGAGAGAGACACTGGGTTGTAGCTACACTGTACTGTATGGCCCAGTGGGGAGAGAGAGACACTGGGTTGTATCTACACTGTACTGTATGGCCCAGTGGGGAGGAGAGACATTGGGTTGTATCTACACTGTACTGTATGGCCCAGTGGGGAGAGAGAGACACTGGGTTGTATCTACACCGTACTGTATGGCCCAGTGGGGAGAGAGAGACACTGGGTTGTATCTACACTGTACTGTATGGCCCAGTGGGGAGAGAGAGACACTGGGTTGTATCTACACTGTACTGTATGGCCCAGTGGGGAGAGAGAGACACTGGGTTGTATCTACACTGTACTGTATGGCCCAGTGGGGAGAGAGAGACACTGGGTTGTATCTACACTGTACTGTATGGCCCAGTGGGGAGAGAGAGACACTGGGTTGTATCTACACTGTACTGTATGGCCCAGTGGGGAGAGAGAGATACTGTGTTGTGTCTACGCTGTACTGTATGGCCCAGTGGGGAGAGAGAGACACTGGGTTGTATCTACACTGTACTGTATGGCCCAGTGGGGAGAGAGAGACACTGGGTTGTATCTACACCGTACTGTATGGCCCAGTGGGGAGTGAGAGACACTGGGTTGTAACTACACTGTACTGTATGGCCCAGTGGAGAGAGAGAGACACTGGGTTGTATCTACACTGTACTGTATGGCCAAGTGGGGAGAGAGAGACACTGGGTTGTATCTACACCGTACTGTATGGCTCAGTGGGGAGTGAGAGACACTGGGTTGTAACTATACTGTACTGTATGGCCCAGTGTGTTAAAGGTCAGACTAGACATGATGGATGAGATGTGGCAACTCCCAGTCAGCATTTATCCTGTAGTAAACTGTAGGATATTTTTATTCCAATATTCTGTTTTTGTTGTAGTACTTTGGATACAGGAAGCTATATTCACTCCAGTTTTCACATTGTGTTGTTTTTCCTGTAAAGTAGGATTATTTAGAGGGCCTGTAAAGTAGGGACTTGTAGAAACCGAGGAAAACATGGTGGAATTGTGAATATATTATTGATACAATTAGGCCCCTTAATGTATTCACCTATCACCTCGAACAGCATATCCTAACCTGTTGGTCCACGTTTCAAGGAATTTCACAAAGCACAGCAGATGACTTTGTGGACATCACAAAATAAAACTCTCAATCCAAACCCACCCACGACACTTCTTCCAACCAGTTGTTGTGGAAACCGGACCAACATGAAGAAGGATTGAAAGATAAACAGAGAAAGCCCCGGAGGAGAGAGGAGAAGGGGATATATGTATTTTCACCTTGCTATGCTTTGAGCTACCCGGTTTAAAGCCAGTCTCAAACATTTGCTTCAAACTTTAACTCAGTGTGTCCAGACATTGGCCAGACAGACTGTCGAATGATTAGACGATGACTCAGTACCTTTCATGTACGAACATTCCTCAGGTTTTTGGATCTACCTAAATTGATTCATTTGCTCCCTCTGAACAACATGGTTTCCAGTCAAAACATATGGCTGCCGCTCCAAGGGCAGCGTTGGACCGAAACATTCAGCAGAACAGAAACAGTTTGGATCGTTGGATCACGGGCACATAAATAAACCATTTGAAGAGTAGAAGTCTGGGAGTTTCTGTGAACTCCACCGTTTTCACTCATAGATTATCCAGTAATCAGATTGTGAAGGATTCCCTTGACGTTCAAGGCCATGAATTGTGCGCTGAAATAAATAGCAGAATAATTTGAAGACGCAGGAAGAAGTGGAGAAGTACAGTGTCCACTAACTCTTGGATTCTCTTGTTGACTTGCCAGCAGTTTTAAGATGGTGAACATGCATTGACTCCTCAGAGATAATTCAAGATTATTAAGATTTTTTTTTACAAAGTTACTATGCCCATGTTCAATGTCTTATTGATGTAAAGTGACTACAACTAGTATACATGATCAATCCATGCTAAAAGAAATGACATGATGTACACAGTGCTTCAGAAATGTCAACACGCGTGATAATGAAAAGGATAAGGTCAGGGATCAGTATGTCTTTGTAAAGGTTTAACCTTAAACACTATACATTTCCTTTGCAAATGTGCACCATGTGTGAACGAAGATGACTTGCAGAACACGTACTTGCAATAGCAGGCTCTGACCACAAAATGGCATACTTCTTGCCCAGTTACTGTGCAAAGGAATGTAAACAATATTATGGACAATGTATTAATGTAAACATACAACAATATATATATGTGACTTTGTTGCTTTCTAAGTTGTTATTCCCTGATACAACATTGAGACATGATGTATGATTTTATTCTACTGTAAGTTTTCCTCAAAAAGACCTCTTGTGTGAACGGCCAGAGAATTTGTCCAGTTTGTACTCTGCCAATGTTCCTCGGTTAAAACTGTTCTCACCTTTTCAGGAGTACTGAAAATATGCCACCCTCACAGGCACTGCAGCTGTTTTAACAAATTACTCAACCTCAGCTGGGTCGGAAGAAACCGGAAGCATCCGGTTTTCATGGGAAAAGCAAAGAAGAGGTGATGCCTGAAAACCGGATGTTTCCGGTTCTGCCGCCCTGCTCAGTCATTTATTTTACACCTGCAACGTTAGGTTACAAATTACTCAATTAAATAGCTACCATGTTTTTCTTGCTTTTCTTGGGGATGAAGTAAACTTCCAGGCCACCGTAGCCTGTTCAAATGGTCTTCTCTGTGTTGTTCCCATGACCTCACAGGTGTATGAGGTATCTGATGGTTAAATTGTATTCCTTAGTCACCAAGTCAGCCTATATAGTGATCTAATTCCCCTATAACATTCGTAACACCACTGCTTAAACTTAACTAAGCCTAACTCAAGCTTTTCCTAAATTCCATGTTATGCACTGTTGCACATGGATAGTAATCTATCATCATTTAGGAGAAATGTAGGAGTACTATTTGGGGGGTTCTGGTGTCCAAGAAGTCCATTCAGGACAACAACAGTGTCTGGTGTCTGCTCCATGCAGACATGGAGTCAACAGAGCCAAGTTCTTTGTGTCCACAGACTCAATAATAATGGTATATAATACAATGTGACTAACAGGACAGAATGTGTCAACATCTTATATCTTAATATATGTGGCCCCAGTGGGAATTGAACCCATGACCCTGGCTCGGCTCAGCAGGATTTAACATCACAGGAGAGGTAGTTTTGCTCACAGAGGTGGTTTGCTACCATTGCCCCTGCTGTAGGTGTCGTGACCAGTGACTTACCCTCCACAGGAAATGTTAGTTTGGGATAATGACCTGTTTCCTCACATGGAGGCACACTGGTGTATTTAAGTTGATCTGCTATTCACCCCTGACCTCACCCACCAGAAGGAAGTCAATGGTGATGAATTGGACTGCAGGCGTTTGTGATGTTTACAAATTCTGGGTGTATGTCATCACGTGGATGAATGGTATACACTGGATGTGCATGTTGGCCTACTGACGTTTAGGGTCCTGGGTTATTAGGGTTACTGTATAATGTGTAATGGTATAGTATGGACATTGTTGAAATTGCAAAAGACTAGCTTAGTCTTAGCTAGTCAAACTACATGTTTCTGTAGGTTACATTTTCTACATCACATTTGAGGTGTCCCAGGTTATACGTTTTAGTGTTAGTCCTCATCCAAACATACTCTGCTGGGGTCCATGCTCATACGTTCCCATGTTCCTCTGACTAGCCTGCCCTCATGTTGTTTTGGCCTCCTTCCCTCCATAGAGAGGGGTTAGTTGTTTATGTGTGTTCGGGTCATGTCTTTGGGATGACGGGGTGCTGGTTTGAAGGCTGGCTTGGCTGGGACACAGGCTGGAGCTGTACAGAGCTAGAGGGATGAAGGGAAGAGACAGGGGCCTGTTGAAAAGGAGTATGAGAGATAGCACCTCTGTGGAAACCGCTCGCCAAGCTCTCTTTCTACTTCAGCAACTTGGCACATGCTCAGACTGATGCTCCAGCTGAGTGAAAATGTTATGTCTTATTTTTTGGGATCTATGCGTAGTCCCTCGGCAGCAGAGTGCAGTGCAGCATGTGGCGAGGAACTGATCCTTACCTGCTGTGAACGTGCACTACATGACAGAGATGAACGTACTTTGGTGCGAAAAGTGCAACTCAATCCCAGAACAACAGCAAAGGACCATGTGAAGATGCTGGAGGAAACAGGTACAAAATTATCTATATCCACAGTAAAACGAGTCCTATATCGACATAACCTGAAAGCCACTGCTCCAAAACCACCATAAAAAAGCCAGACTACAGTTTCCAACTGCACATGGGGACAAAGATCGTACTTTTTGGAGAAATGTCCTCTGGTCTGATGAAACAAAAATAGAACTATTTGCCCATAATGACCATCGTTATGTTTGGTGGAAAAAGGGGGGGCTTGCTAGCCGAAGAACACCATCCCAACCGTGAAGCACGGGGGTGGCAGCATCATGCTGTGGGGGTGCTTTGCTGCAGGAGGGACTGGTGCACTTCACAAAATAGATGGCATCATGAGGAAGGAAAATTATGTGGATATATTGAAGCAACATCTCAAGACATCAGTCAGGAAGTTAAAGCTTGGTCGCAAATGGGTCTTCCAAATGGACAATGACCCCAAGCATACTTCCAAAGTTGTGGCAAAATGGCTTAAGGACAACAAAGTCAAGGTATTGGAGTGGCCATCACAAAGCCCTGACCTCAATCCTATAGAAAATGTGTGGGCAGAACTGAAAAAGCGTGTGCGAGCAAGGAGGCCTACAAACCTGACTCAGTTACACCAACTCTGTCAGGAGGAATGGGCCAAAATTCACCCAACTTATTGTGGGAAGCTTGTGGAAGGCTACCTAAAACGTTTGACCCAAGTTAAATAATTTAAAGACAATGCTACCAAATACTAATTGAGTGTATGTAAACTTCTGACCCACTGGGAATGTGATGAAAGAAATAAAAGCTGAAATAAATCATTCTCTCTACTATTATTCTGACATTTCACATTCTTAAAATAAAGTGGTGATCCTAACTGACCTAAGACAGGGAATTTTTACTAGGATTAAATGTCAGAAATTGTGAAAAACTGAGTTTAAATGTATTTGGCTAAGGTGTATGTAATCTTCCGACTTCAACTGTATGGTCACCACTGTGGAGTATCTTACATTAGATGACGTCGTGTGTAACTAATAATATCCCTCATAGCATGCCTCTGTCTTTGCTTGTCGTCTGAGGAGAGGAGCGACCAGCCAGCTAAACTCTTCTCACACGTGGGCATCAGTACACACGTGTGATGTATCTCCCACCGGCTGTGTCGTCTGGGTCGTAGAGGACAGACAGGAACACACACAGTCTCTGCCCCAAAGCCCGGTCTGAGGAGCCCAGCGCAGGGACCATTGTTTGGTTCTGTTTCATCCAACGTCCCATACCGGAGGTTCAACCCCGCCGCCAGCCTGCCGTACTGGAGTAAAAGGCAGAGCAGTAGACCGACTCGACACAAACCACAGAGATTGATGGCAGGACAGCAAATTCAACCCGTGCCCAACTGGCAAAAGTGGCGTGCATGGTGTGAGAAAACAACTGGTCAGACTGGTATTCCACACAGTAGCACAACCCGAGGTGGTAGTGTTACCATAGTGACGAAAGGATGAACCTTTTCTTCATGATGTTAACTCTACAACCCCTCTCCTTAAGGAGAGTGTAGATTGATGGGGTAAATACATTATTCACATATTATTTCAGTTACAGTGAAGGAATAGGTCCAGTAATAGCCGACTAGCTTTATGGCAGAAAGTTATGTTTTTCCTGCATCATTTGCTTTAATGACATCATACCAATTAGAGTGTAAAGACCCATCCTGGGATGATTGAGAGATCCGTTTGAACTAAATAACCCTTAAATATGTTCCATATTCATAATGCTATTACAGACATAATATTAAACAGACAATCACTGTCATAGGGAGGGACGTTAACCACACATGATCCATTGGGAGGTTTCAGTCTGCTGCCACACACACACACACACACACACACACACACACACACACACACACACACACACACACACTTGGGAATAGCGCTGTCCTGGTCTAAAAATGGTTTTCAGAACTCTCTATATAGTGTTTGCTCAAACCGCCCCATTAACAATTAGGATTGAGAAAGTTTTGACTAAACAGACGGCACATTATGCAGGCTGCAGGTGGTTCAGTGGGGGGACATTTAAGAGGTAATGATCTTTTCCATGTTTGTGTGCCAAAACAAAACAGCTAACGAGGAAATGCCTCTGTAGCGAGTGACATATGAATGTGTGAGTAATGAAGCTTCGTCCTGTGGTAGCAGGAAACTCGGAGAGTTTATACATCTCTCAACTCCACCGCACGTTGAGTAATTGACTTATTTTACTAATTATACTTGTGGGCTTTAGATGAATAGTCCTCTCAGAGGTATGGTACCGGCTCAGTCCCGGTGGCTGAGTTTCCCAGATCTAACTTGTGTCTGTGTGTCAGTGTCACGTGATGAATGTCTATCGACATCAGCCTGTCAGCCAGCCCAGGTCAGTAAGGTAAATATTCTCCAACATATGTATGTCTGGGATACAGTTTTAATGTATTCCTCATGTCACCATGGGACAAATATGGTGTACTATGGGCTGATGGTGTGTTAGGGCAGGTCTGGAACAAAAGCCTGCACTCCCTTTCCTGAAACCACCTCAGCAGGGTTGGCCCTCCCTCATGTTTTGCTCTGTATTGGTGACTTCACCTGTCCATGCACCCGAGCCATGATAGACAGATATGTAATAATGAGGTCATTGGTCTGTGTCGGAACAGTTTAAACTTTCCAGTAGTCATGACGTATCTGTGCTGGAACAGTTGCATATCTGGGGACCGTCCATTCTGGTTATAGTGACAAATAGAGCAGTTCCAACACCCTCCGAAGGCTGATGTTCAGATGATGAATCTGTCTCAATCTTGCACCAACTGTTTATCCATTACATTTCGTCTAGTCCTTCTCAGAAGTGGTTGTTGAATCCTTAATTAGGTCATTTTGACAACCATATCAAAAGCTGTTCTGAAGGCCCATAAAAAACAGAGAGGAATATTTTCCAACCCAGCCTTCATTTGGCAGGGGGACGGAGTGGATGCAGTGTTGAGCTCTCTGGAAAAGGGGACCGTCTGCATTTTTCGGAGGAGCATGTGACTGCAGCTTTATGAAATGTTCTCACAGGCAAACGTGTCCAATCCTTGGCCAAACTCGACAGCTGTAATTCTCCTAAATGGGAGTGAGTTAGGCGGTCAACCTGAACACAACTCAGCGGCGACATACCACCGCCGTAACAGAAACGGTATTCAGAGTCGAACCCAGCTGCACTCTTATCCCTCTCTGTCTTTCTCGCTTCTTAACCTTCAGCTGACTTCCTCTGACCATGGGAACCACAGAAGACCATCTATCATCTCTGTAGTCTGCGGCCGTTGGCCAGAATCGGAGGTCATCTGACCTATCAGAATTCTAATAATTGACCAATTGAATCCCTTTCTTGTCTTCTCCTCTTGTTCTGTTTGACTTGGCTAACGCTG
>NW_025535832.1:0-50000 GCF_020615455.1 Coregonus clupeaformis | reverse complement strand
TCTCTCTCTCTCTCTCTCTCTCTCTCTCTCTCTCTCTCTCTCTCTCTCTCTCTCTCTCTCTGTCTCTCTCTCTCTCTCTCTCTCTCTCGTCTCTCTCTGTCTCTCTGCTGCTCTCACTGGCACAGCTGCGAATCTGTAAGAACTAATCACTGAGGATTTAATCACAGTCAAACTAAATGATAGACACACAGATCAACATACTGTGGTATATCTGATATTGTGGTTACCATGTACAAATGTTCACATCATGTTTGGATAGTTGGACTCAATGGCTCCTGTAGTATGGGAGTGAGCTCAGTTGACATATTAGTCATCTCCATTAACTGCCAACTGGCCAGATTAAAGGAAGTTGATCAAACAACAGGAAGCAGAGATATAATGGAGCATGCATACCACATTTCTGACATAATAACATTTTGGCCTTGAGATGTAAACACATGCAGGTTAAATAGGAAGTCTGGGCAGGTATGATGTCAAAGTTTCCATTCAACTGGTGGCTGTTCAATGTTTTTCCTTGATATGTAAGATAATACAGTGTATAATAGATCAATAGAAATACGGTGAATGTTTCCTGCTAGACACCATAATGTGAGACAGGTGGGGCAGTAGAAAAATATGGCCAAAAAGTGGCCAGAAAAAGGTTGATATTTTGTGTGTGTGTGGGCACAAGACTGTGTGTCTGAGAGAGAGAGAGGGAGAGAGAGAGTGAAGCAGCACTTGAATTAGAAATGACTTTAATGAGGAGGGCCTACAGCGGATGCAGTTGACAATAAAATCGGCGGTGGTTATGATAATGTTTTCTAGATAAACAGGAATGGCGCGGGGAGGACATGGCAAACGGCAACATTACAACACAAACAAAAACATATTTTCAATACTGCATCAAATCTGAACCAGCTGTTCACTCGTTGTGTCCTTTTGATTTGAAGCTCTGCAGCAGATGCACCACTGAGTTGTACTGTGCTAGAGATCAGCAACCGGCCCAGTGGACAGATACTAGGAGATATAGCTCTCAGATCTCCAGAGGGCAACACTTCTATTGAAGAGACATACTTCACCTAAACACCACCGCTCCACTAAACCAAGCTTCTATCCGTAGGAAATCATCACGCCAAAGAATGGGTTTAACAGATGAAATCAAATGAGAATCAAGGAGAAGCTCCTTACAGGTGGTTTGGTGTTGTTGCTATGATGACATGGCAGGAGTAATGTTAGTGTAAGAGAGAGGTTGGATTTATTTCCTTTGAATGACCTGCCATGTTTCTCTATACACCTCTCTTCTCTCTCTTGCTCTCTCTCTCTCTCTCTCTCTCTCTCTCTCTCTCTCTCTCTCTCTCTCTCTCTCTCTCTCTCTCTCTCTCTCTCTCTCTCCACCTCTCTCTCTCTCTCTCTCTCTCTCCACCTCTCTCTCTCTCTCTCCACCTCTCTTCTCTCTCCCTCTCTCCCCTCTCTCTCCACCTCTCCTCTCTCTCTCTCTCCACCTCTCTTCTCCCTCCCTCTCTCCAGCTCTCTTCTCTCTATCCACCTCTCTTCTCTCTCCCTCTCTTGGACTGTCTCTCTCCACCTCTCTTCTCTCTCTCTCTCTTGGACTGTCTCTCTCCACCTCTCTTCTCTCTCCCCTCTCCCTCTCTCTGACTCTCTCTCCCTACTACTCAGGAGAATACCTCTCCCCTCTCTGTCTCCCTCTCTTCTCTCTCTCCCCCTCTCTTCTCTCTCTCCCCCTCTCTTCTTTCTCTCTCCCTCTCTCACTCTCTATCCAGAGGACTATCTCTCCTCTCCCTCTGCCCACCTTCACTGAGGGGTACTCCTCCCCAGTAGCTCCACCCACCTGCACATAAAAGCCTAGTCCATGCTGTTTACTTCTGTTCAGAGGTCTGTATCACACTTCTGATAGTTCCTCTCAACAGACACACACTGAGCAAGGTAAGGACATCCTATAGGTTTACTGGAGCAAGGTCTGGTCTGTCAGGATTAATATGGCTGATATTATTATTATGATTTGGATGATTTTTTGTGAACTGGATGTTTATCAGGAGTGTATTCTCACTCTCTAGGCTTGGTACCACCTGACTATTTGGTGCTTTCAATGTCTGCATTTTTCTCCTCCGGTGAGTTTGTGTGTTCTGGCACGGGTTGTCGGGGGAACGGAGCGAGATTCTTTGCACGTATCTGGGTTGTTCTGAAGGCTATGTGGTTAAAATGAGGAGGGGATAGGAGCAACAATAAATGTTCAGTAGTCATTGGGACTTTGGTAACCTTCTTCACTGAGAGATTCACTGAAAAAGGAATAATCCTAAATCTTGTGATGATGATGCACTTCCTTTTCCAAAGAGAAAAGGACATCTGAAAGAGACAGTCTGTTCAGTATAAATCCAGGGCTTAGAATGTCAGAGGTGTTAATGCTAAGAGAAAACTGACACAGTAGCTTTACTCCCAGTCTTGTTAGATAATACAAGATCATGTATTACGATGGTAATGTGCTAAATCCTTTGCTTAACATTCAAATATTATTCATATTATTCACATTCATATCATTCGAGAGAGCGAGAGAGAGAGAGAGGCTGTTGAACACAGATAGACCCATTGAAAACATACCTACAGGAGTCAGGATATGTGCAGCCTGATGGCCTGTCCTTGTAAAGTCAGTAGGCCCTGTGTCCTTTAGACATGACTATATGGCTCTGGGCTTCATAATGGGTTCCCTAATGCCCCAATCAGCATCCTAGTTTTACCTTCACTTCCTGGCCCATAGATCTGAGGCTGGGCCCTGGGGGCAACTGTATTCCATCTTCCTCTCTCCCCCCCTCTCTTCCTCTCTCTCTTTCCCCTCTCTTCCTCTCTCTCTTTCCCCTCTCTTCCTCTCTCTCTTTCGCCTCCCTCTTCATCTCTCTCTTTCCCTCCTCTCTTCCTCTCTCTCTTTCCCCTCCCTCTTCCTCTCTCTCTTTCCCCCCTCTCTTCCTCTCTCTCTTTCCCCCCTCTCTTCCTCTCCCCGCCCGCTCTTCCTCTCTCTCTTTCCCCCCTCTCTTCCTCTCTCTCTTCCCCCTCTCTTCCTCTCTCTCTTCCCCCCATCTCTTCCTCTCCCCGCCCCCTCTTCCTCTCTCTCTTTCCCTCCTCTCTTCCTCTCTCTCTTTCCCCCTCTCTTCCTCTCTCTCTTCCCCCTCTCTTCCTCTCTCTCTTTCCCTCCTCTCTTCCTCTCTCTCTTTCCCCTCCCTCTTCCTCTCTCTCTTTCTCTCCTCTCTTCCTCTCTCTTTCCCCTCTCTTCCTCTCTTCCTCTCTCTCTCTTTCCCCTCTCTCTTCCTCTCTCTCTTTCTCCCCTCTCTTCCTCTCTCTCTTTCCCCCTCTCTTCCTCTCTCTCTCTTTCCCCCCCTCTTCCTCTCTCTCTTTCTCCCCTCTCTTCCTCTCTCTCTTTCCCCCTCTCTTCCTCTCTCTCTCTTTCCCCCCTCTCTTCCTCTCTCTCTTTCTCCCCTCTCTTCCTCTCTCTCTTCCTATACAGGGTTCAGATACAGCAGCAGGTTTTTTATGTTGTCTGAGGTTCATTGTGGGACCATTCCTGGGTGTGCTGTGCAGCCTGAGAGAGAGGCCAAAAAAAGGCCTGGGCAGCAGGTTGTGGCTCTACCCCGCCCAGAGGGCCACTCTCCCCCTGAAGGTGTGGAACCACAGTACCCAGTGTGGTCTGTGTTAGGCCACTCAGCTATCCCAGGGAGGGATGGATGAAATCCTTTGGAATTCAACTTCTAAGCTTGGACATGTTGTATATGTTGTGTGAGTTAAGGGTGATACCCTTGCTTTGTCCAGGGTGAAGAGGTGATTTGGGGTGTAGTTAGTTGGCAGCACCCTCTATTGAGCTCTCACAGAGCTTTGACTCGACAACGAAAAGTGGAGATTGAGTCTCTGACATGGTTATAACTGTGTTCTTTGCTAGTTTTAAATAAATCACACCTGGTGATGTCATTTATTTATTTTATTTATGAAGTTTATTTGGACAGATTTAGCTAACAGCTCATTTCCATCCATAGTCCCGGGGGCAGGTGAACATAATGCTGTAACCATGACAACATTATATACAAAAGGACAACATACATTTTACATTTACATTTAAGTCATTTAATACATACATCAGACATTTAAAAACAACAGGCAGGACATACAGACATGTTTCAAAACAGAGGTCAGGACATCACACATACAATTCATTGCACATATTGCTGTTGGACTTGATACATTTGAGTTGTAAAACACATAAACACATATAAAATCGAAATATTGCACATCAACCCTCACCTGCGACTGTCAAGTGACTGTGTATTATAAAGGGTCACTGTGATTATTGGGGAGGAAAATTAAAAATGTTAACAAACAAATCCCATAATGAAATGAGATTTAAACCTGTATAGTTTAGGCAATTAGTGTCAACCTATTGGACATAATTTTGTGTGACTGCTCTAGTGCATAAATTAGTAGGCCTCTCTCTCTCCTTCTCTCTGCTAATGCCGTTGAATAAGAAGTGTTTATAGGGTTTAGGGGAATGTGCCCTGGGATCACACAGCTGCAGTGGCTGTGATTTGAGCACATTACCGTATACGGGACAGTAGCACTCTATCCCTAGCAGATCAGCCCTACTGCCGGGAGCAGAGAAGCCCTGTTCCATTTCACTACAGCTGCTGTATCTGGTTCTTTAGTAGCTCATCAGGATATAACACCCACTGAATTGATGTATTCATAGTGCATTTAATTACAGTGCCTTCAGAAAGTATTCACACCCCTTGACTTTTTCCACATTTTGTTGTGTTACAGCCTGAAGATTGAGATGTTGTGTCACTGGCCTACACACAATATCCTACAATGTCAAAGTTTTTTTACTTTTTTTTACAGATTAATTACAAATGAAAAGCTGAAATGTCTTGAGTCAATAAGTATTCAACCCCTTTGTTATGGCAAGCCTAAATAAGTTCAGGAGTAAAAATGTGCTTAACAAGTGCATGGACTCACTCTGTGTGCAATAATAGTGTTTAACATGATTTTGAATGACTACCTTATCTCTGTAAAAAAAAAAAATGCAAACATTGAATATCCCTTTGAGCATGGTGAAGTTATTAATTACACTTTGGATGGTGTATCAACACATCTAGTCACTACAAAGATACAGGCGTCCTTCCTAACACAGTTGCCGGAGAGGAAGGAAACCGCTCAGGGATTTCACCATGAGGCCAATGGTGAATTAAAAGAGTTTAATGGCTGTGATAGGAGAAAACTGAGGATGGATCAACAACATTATAGTTACTCCACAATACTAACATAAATGACAGAGTGAAAAGAATGAAGCCTGTACAAAATAAAAATATTCCAAAACATGCATCCTGTTTGCAATAAGGCACTAAAGTAAAACTGCAAAAAATGTGACAAAGAAATTAACTTTGTGTCCTGAATACAAAGCGTTATCTTTGGGGCAAATCGAACACAACACATCACTGAGTACCACTCTTCAATCGTCATACTAAAAAAGTAAATGCTATACATCAAATTCCTTATATTAAGCAAACCAGATGACACAGTTTTTTATTTTTATTTTTTATTTACAGACAGACGGGCACACTAACACTAATTTCAAAACGCAGTATTTGTGTTTAGTGAGTCTTCCGATCAGATGCAGTAGGGATTAGAATATATTAACTTTATTGTAAATTAGATTAGGAGTTCAATTCCTGGAGCGTTTCAAACGTTCAATAGAGCTCAAGCTTACCAAAAAAATCGTTCCTCTCCACAAATGTATGGCATAAAATATGCGACAACTCACAGTTCCCAGTGTTAACAAAAGGAAATAGTCTTAGTCTGAGATCATCAAGTATTGGGAAGATACCAAAGCCTTCCCAACAGAAAGTCAGCCTCTCTTCTTCAGGTCAGCTTGTTTGTGACCCTCTTGACCCCTCATTGACCCCTCGTTGACCCTGACATCCATTACGACGTCCTATTCATCCTTGCTTTGTGAACTGTGTACTGCTGAGATCACTGTGATCACCGTTGGTTTCCCCCCTCTGGAGGCCGAGAACTACGACCAAATAACTCAGGGTGACTCCTGTAGCCCTGCTTGGCAAAGAGAGCGTCTATGTGTGAAGGAATGCTGTTAAAGGCCAGGCACACACACACAGATCAGCTCGTAACATGGGCAGGACAACGGGAGAGTTGGCAGAGGCGCTGACCTTTGCAGGGCAGGTATTTAGGCTGCTGGGAGCTGGGAGTGGAGTAGTGTTTGTGATGGGATAAATCACATCGGACAAGGCCAGATGAACAGCACATACAGGGAGAGGAGAGGAGGAGAGAGGAGAGGAGAGGAGAGGAGAGGAGGAGAGGAGAGGAGGGGGGGAGGGAAGGAGGAGAGGAGAGGAGAGGAGGGGAGAGGGGCAGAGGAGAGGAGAGGGGAGGAGAGGAGAGGAGAGGAGAGGAGAGGAGAGGAGAGGAGAGGAGAGGAGAGGAGAGGAGAGGAGGGGAGGGGAGAGGAGAGGAGAGGAGAGGAGAGCATAGGAGGGGAGAGAAGGAGGGAGGAGGGGAGAGAAGAGAAGAGGACGGGGGAGAGGAGAGGAGAAGGAGGGAGGAACGGAAAGGAGAGGAGGAGGAGAGGAGAGCTAAACAAAGTTAAAGTGAGAGAAAGACAAAGGATCAGGAGTGAGTTGGTTCCTCTGCTGCTCCCCAGGCAGCTGCTGTCAGAGTGGGACAGGAGACCTCACGGCCACCTCATCCTCATACAGTTGTCTGATGGAGTTAACAGGTCTTGCTCTCTTTCTTTCTTTCTTTCTTTCTTTCTCTCCCTCCCTCTTTCTTTCTCTCTCTCTACTTCTCTTTCTTGGGCTGTCTCGCTCTTGCTGTCGCTGTGTCTCACTCTCCTTCTCTCTCTCTCGCTCTCTTTTTCTCTCCCTCTCTCTCTCTTTCTTCCTCACTCCCTCTCTCCCTTCCTTCCTCCCTCCCTCCCTCCCTCTCTGTCTCTGCTCCCCAAGGGTCTTCACCACTAGACCAGGTCACCTGGGTGAAGTGTGGAGTAGTGTTCCAAGCTCCTGAATACACAGATGAGATGAAGACTAGAGGGAGAGAGAGGCTTAGGTCCCGATGGGTTTTACAGTCCCCAGATGTGTGCTTGGCTCCCGCTCGGCTCTGTCAGCTGATCAGACATTCCTGCGTGTAGTGTGGAACCAGTGGTGTGCCTTTCCCTTTGAAACTCCAGAATGCTGCTGGGAAAAAGTCTAAACGGGATACTTTTGGACGCCCCAACTCTGACGTCACCCCATTGAACTTGAAATGTGAAACGGTTAAGGTAAGGGTTAGTGTTAGGTAAGGGTTATGGTTAAGGTTAGGGTAAAGGTTAAGGTTAGGGTTTAGGGTTTAAGGTAGGGACGTCCCAAGGATCCCGGATAGCACTAGCCGATGCTGCTGCTGATACAGAGCCCATTCAGACGCTTTTCTTCTGTTTAACACTCTACTCATTATCGTGGGTGTTTATGAACCACACAGAGAGAGAGAGGGAGAGACTTACAGAGAGAGAGAGAGAGCTCTTGTAGAATGAATATGTGATCTTGGTGTGTTTGTGTGTGTGTATCTCTGTGTGTGTCAGTGGAGGCTGCTGAGGGGAGAACGGCTCATAATAATGGCCGGAATGGAGCAAATTGAATGGTATCAAACACCTGGAAACCATGTGTGTGATATATTTGATACCATTCCACTGATTCTGCTCCAGTCATTATTGGAAAATTAACTTAAACTGTGCAGGCTTGATTTCTGGAACTGACGCAAGCAAAACGGCATCAAGTAAAGCCTATACCTGCCAAACGTGGTAAAAAGGAAAATCCTTCCCTCCTTTTCCCTCCCTCCATCTCTGTTCCATAGAATATGTTTAACCCACTAACCGTTTGACTGTGTGTCTGTTCCAGCTTAGCTTGTCTCCATTGCCAGTCTTTTAGTGATATGCGTCATATACAGTGTGTTGAATATGTTTCAAGTTTCAAACTTTATTCGCCACGCGCACAGGATACAACCGGTGCATGTTTACATAGCGAAGGCATATTAGGCCAAGGGGTGCCATTGAAACACTGATGCCAGACCTGACTACAGACTATTAAAGAAGCACATATCTGTGCTCAACAGCATGGTTGGTATTCAACATGCTTTTCCTCACGATCCCCTTCTGTTTATTGAGAATTAAAGTTACCATCTGGAAGCAGTCAGGGAAATACAGAGGAGAAATGGAAATGTGATTATTTTCAAACCCCCGAGTTGGGGCGATAAAAGTGTTGTGGCTCGGGACCAAGCAGACACTGCTGCAGTTGGAAGTGTTGGCAAAGGTGATAGGAAACAGATATCCTGTGGTAGAATGGAAACATCCTTTGTTGCATTATGATTGTTGTTTTGCACCACACTAAAAATCACAGGTTAGTGTCTAAGTCAGGGCTCTCCAACCCTGTTCCTGGAGGTAGAAAACCTACAGGAGGGTTGCTCTCCAGGAACAGGGTTGGAGAGCCCTGGTCTAGGTATTGACAAAGGGGCCAGAGAAATACGTTTTGGCAGCCCGTTGAAAGAATATAAAGACGTTTGACCGACTTTTGTTATTCTAATAGCAAGCCCCAGAGAACAACGTGAGAATTCTATTGCAGCCATGTGAATCTGATAAATAAATAGGGCAGGGAGTGGGGAGGAAACAGGTTGCTTTTGCAGCTGAGAGCTTGCACCCGGCTCAGTTGTTGGATTCTGAATCTGCTGTGTGCCGGACATCGAGTCCCTAGCGGGGCCCGTCGTTCTCTCTCCTCGGCCAAATTGAGGAGCAGAAGACGACTCCCACAGCCCTCTACCCATTGGTCCGTCTAGAATCCCTTGGAATATCTAACACTGTTGCCTGATTGGTTGATGTGTGAGTGGGCTGTGTGGAGACTGGAAAACAGCAGCTGTGAACCCTCGTACCCCGGCTGTGACTGCCAGCTGTGAACCCTCGTACCCCGGCTCCCTTTAACTCTGGGTGTCTGGCCCTCACTATCCACAGGGGGAGTATTTAAAGCACAGTATTGTTAAACGGACTACGGGTGTTGGTAGGACAGGTGTTGGAAATGAAATATGGTGTGTTTTGGTCTGTTTGCTCTCAGCAGGGAGGCAGATTGACACGTCCTTGGAGGCGTACCATGATGTTGGAAAAGCATTCCAGGTGAAGCTGGTTGAGAGAATGCCAAGAGTGTGCAAAGCTGTCATCAAGGCAAAGGGTGGCTATTTGAAGAATCTCAAATATAAAATATAAATTTGATTTGTTTAACACTTTTTTGATTACTACATGATTCCATATGTGTTATTTCATAGTTTCTTCACTATTATTCTACAATGTAAAAAAGAGTACAAATAAAGAAAAAGTCCCCTGTAGCTCTGTTGGTAGAGCATGGCGCTTGCAACGCCAGGGTTGTGGGTTCGTTTCCCATGGGGGGCCAATATGAAAAATGTATGCACTCACTAACTGTAAGTGGCTCTGGATAAGAGCGTCTGCTAAATGACTAAAATGTAAAAACCCTTGAATGAGTAGGTGTGTCCAAACCTTTGACTGGTAGTGTATATTTGGGCCGGGATGATACCAGTATCACAATATTTTTTCTATTGCAAAAATGAAAACACAAAGCAGACCATACTCTTTGGTCCTTTAAAAACGTTCTGTGTGTAAAATATTGGGTGCATTTGTTTATTTGGATCCCCATTAGCTTTTGCAGAAGCAGCAGCTACTCTTCCTGTGGTCCTCAAAATACACAAAACATGACAAGTTACAGAACCCTGATACACGGATAGACAAGGACAGTCACACACATTTAGAATACAGCGATACACAAACGATACAACAACAAAAATCATGTGTGTGTTTGTGAGTGTGTCCCCTCATAGTCCCCGCAGTTCCATGATATGTTTTTTAATCCATTTTTTAAAGATACTGTCATTTTGCTGTTTGCTTGAGTAATTGACGATGGAAGGGAGTTCCATGCGATCATGGCTCTGTATAATACAGTGCGTTGCCGTGAATTCGTTTTGGACTAGGGGACTGTGAACAGATGCCTGGTGGCATGCCTTGTGGGTTATGTATGGGTGTCTGAGCTGAATGTTATTTGATTATGCAGACAATCTGGAATTTTCATCGCAGTAATATTTCTCATGAAAACTAGAAGAGAAGCAGTTAATCTCTCATCAACCCTCAACCAGGAAAGACTGGCATGCATGTTGTTGATGTTAGTTCTGTATGTGTCGTTAAGGGCAAGGCGTGCTGCTCTGTTTTGAGCCAGCTGCAGCTTTGATATATATTTCTTTGCGGCACCTGACCATGTTACCGGACAGTAAACAAGATGGGTCAAGACCAGAGCCTTAACAACTAGTACAGTTGATTTCTATGTAAAAAATTCAGAACATATTTTTATAACAGAGTGATAACACCTCTACTATTGTAAAGACTGATAACACATCTACTACTGTAAATAGTGATAACACCTCTATTACTGTAAATAGTGATAACACCTCTACTACTGTAAATAGTGATAACACCTCTACTACTGTCCATAGTGATAACACCTCTACTACTGTCCATAGTGATAACACCTCTGCTACTGTCTATAGTGATAACACCTCTACTACTGTCCAGAGTGATAACACCTCTGCTACTGTAAAGACTGATAACACCTCTACTACTGTAAATAGCAATAACACCTATACTACTGTAAAGAGTGATAACACCTCTACTATTGTAAAGACTGATAACACATCTACTACTGTAAATAGTGATAACACATCTACTACTGTAAATAGTGATAACACCTCTACCACTGTAAAGAGCGATAACACCTCTACTACTGTCCATAGTGATAACACCTCTACTACTGTAAATAGTGATAACACCTCTACCACTGTAAAGAGCGATAACACATCTACTACTGTAAATAGTGATAACACCTCTACCACTGTGAAGAGCGATAACACCTCTACTACTGTCCAGAGTGATAACACCTCTACTACTGTCCAGAGTGATAACACCTCTACTACTGTCCAGAGTGATAACACCTCTACTACTGTAAAGACTGATAACACCTCTACTACTGTCCATAGTGATAACACCTCTACCACTGTGAAGAGCGATAACACCTCTACTACTGTCCAGAGTGATAACACCTCTACTACTGTCCAGAGTGATAACACCTCTACTACTGTAAAGACTGATAACACCTCTACTACTGTCCATAGTGAATACACCTCTACTACCGTAAAGAGTGATAACACCTCTACTACTGTAAAGACTGATAACACATCTACTACTGTAAAGAGTGATAACACATCTACTACTGTAAATAGTGATAACACTTCTACCACTGTAAAGAGTGATAACACCTCTGCTACTGTCCAGAGTGATAACACATCTACTACTGTCCAGAGTGATACCACCTCTACTACTGTCCAGAGTGATACCACCTCTACTACTGTCCAGAGTGATACCACCTCTACTACTGTCCAGAGTGATACCACCTCTACTACTGTCCAGAGTGATACCACCTCTACTACTGTCCATAGTGATAACACCTGTACTACTGTCCATAGTGATAACACCTCTACTACTGTCCAGAGTGATAACACCTCTGCTACTGTCCAGAGTGATAACACCTCTACTACTGTCCAGAGTGATACCACCTCTACTACTGTCCAGAGTGATAACACCTCTACTACTGTACAGAGTGATAACACCTCTACTACTGTACAGAGTGATACCACCTCTACTACTGTACAGAGTGATAACACCTCTACTACTGTCCAGAGTGATACCACCTCTACTACTGTCCAGAGTGATACCACCTCTACTACTGTCCAGAGTGATAACACCTCTACTACAGTACAGTACTGTATGACGGCCAAGTTGGAGCGGGGCAGTGAAATGGAGATGGCAGCTCAGTGTTAAAACTCTGAGAAAAGTCATGGTGCTCCAGGATCTCTCATTCATCATCGCTGTGTTGCAGGGCCCTGGACTGCACTGCACCGCACCGGACCTGTGGCCAGAGTCCCGAGCAGTCTCATGCCTCGGGCAACCCCCAACCCCAACAAAACCAAACACAGAAGGGAAGTACAGTGAGACCTGCGGGCCAAAGGACAGAACGAGAGGTTAGGTCGTCGCCGTGACAGCCCCTTCGGTTTGAGGAGAGGAGACACTAAGGGTAAGAGGAGCATGCTATTTTGTTTGTCAGGTCAAGAGGTGTGGTTAGCAGGTCATGGAGGAAGGAAATGTACGTGCGGCTGTAGATCCATTGCGGTCGTGTTTTGCATAATTGTTCAATAGAAAAAGAGACAGACAGACAGAGAGAGAAACAGACAGAGGGAGGGAGTGAGAGATGCTTTCTCCTCACACCTATAGCATGATGTTGATGGCAACAACATCTACACAAATGTAACAGTTTTGCTTCCGTCCCTCTCCTCGCCCCTACCTGGGTTTGAATCATGGACCCTCTGCACACATCGACAACAGTCACCCTCGAAGCATCGTTATCTAGCGCTCCACAAAAGCTGCGGTCCTTGCAGAGCAAGGGAAAGAACTACTTCAAGGTCTCAGAGGGAGTAGCGTCACTGATTGAAATGCCACTAGTCAATGCTTTGATCTCACCGCTCAGCGCGGCTGAAAGAACAGTAAAGACTACCGTGATGGATGCGTACCTACATTCACGCCTTACATTTACTATTGCACCGATCACTTGGCAGCGTTGTACAAATCTCCTTAGACGTGGTCCATGTATAAAGGATTAGTGCGGCCAAGCGTAGTGCGGTGGTGAAACACAGCCTTGGTCCACACACACACACAAACACACACACACACACACACACACACACAGTCACGGCCTAGGTTCCCGTCTCTAATCATCTCCCATTTAGCAGCATGTGCTGTCTGTGTGGAAACGTGACTCTCTCTTCCGTACTCAGCGACGGGCCGACGGAGAGAGGAAGGAGGGAAGGATGTGACTGAGGGAAAAGAAAAGAGTGAGGAAAGGAGGAATGTACACACGTCCAGGATGTGGAGGGCGTTTGTGTTTGGCCTTCGACGGAAGCGAGGGTGTGTTGTGTACTGTGTGCGCGCGCTCGCTTGTTGGCCGCAATTTCTTTTTACATGTAAATAAAAACAAATTCTCAATCCACCAGAATCACAACTTGCTGTAACACAAGGTACAAATGCGGTTTTATAACGATGTCTTCATAGCGTCTGTTAAGTGCTGTACTGATTTCTGCCCCTAGTGGTGAAAGTAGGATGTTAGTTAAAGGGTGTGGTATACAGTGGGGAAAAAAAGTATTTAGTCAGCCACCAATTGTGCAAGTTCTCCCACTTAAAAAGATGAGAGAGGCCTGTACTTTTCATCATAGGTACACGTCAACTATGACAGACAAAATGAGAAAAAATAATCCTGAAGATCACATTGTAGGATTTTTAATGAATTTATTTGCAAATTATGGTGGAAAATAAGTATTTGGTCAATAACAAAAGTTTCTCAATACTTTGTTATATACCCTTTGTTGGCAATGACACAGGTCAAATGTTTTCTGTAAGTCTTCACAAGGTTTTCACACACTGTTGCTGGTATTTTGGCCCATTCCTCCATGCAGATCTCCTCTAGAGCAGTGATGTTTTGGGGCTGTCACTGGGCAACACGGACTTTCAACTCCCTCCAAAGATTTTCTATGGGGTTGAGATCTGGAGACTGGCTAGGCCACTCCAGGACCTTGAAATGCTTCTTATGAAGCCACTCCTTCGTTGCCCGGGCGGTGTGTTTGGGATCATTGTCATGCTGAAAGACCCAGCCACGTTTCATCTTCAATGCCCTTGCTGATGGAAGGAGGTTTTCACTCAAAATCTCACGATACATGGCCCCATTCATTCTTTCCTTTACACGGATCAGTCGTCCTGGTCCCTTTGCAGAAAAACAGCCCCAAAGCATGATGTTTCCACCCCCATGCTTCACAGTAGGTATGGTGTTCTTTGGATGCAACTCAGCATTCTTTGTCCTCCAAACACGACGAGTTGAGTTTTTACCAAAAAGTTCTATTTTGGTTTCATCTGACCATATGACATTCTCCCAATCCTCTTCTGGATCATCCAAATGCACTCTAGCAAACTTCAGACAGGCCTGGACATGTACTGGCTTAAGCAGGGGGACACGTCTGGCACTGCAGGATTTCAGTCCCTGGCGGCGTAGTGTGTTACTGATGGTAGGCTTTGTTACTTTGGTCCCAGCTCTCTGCAGGTCATTCACTAGGTCCCCCCGTGTGGTTCTGGGATTTTTGCTCACCGTTCTTGTGATCATTTTGACCCCACGGGGTGAGATCTTGCGTGGAGCCCCAGATCGAGGGAGATTATCAGTGGTCTTGTATTACATTTACATTTTAGTCATTTAGCAGACGCTCTTATCCAGAGCGACTTACAGGAGCAATTAGGGTTAAGTGCCTTGCTTAAGGGCACATCGACAGATTTTTCACCTAGTCGGCTCGGGGATTAGAACCAGCGACCTTTCGGTTACTGGCACAACGCTCTTACCCACTAAGCTACCTGCCGACCCCGTCTTCCATTTCCTAATAATTGCTCCCACAGTTGATTTCTTCAAACCAAGCTGCTTACCTATTGCAGATTCAGTCTTCCCAGCCTGGTGCAGGTCTACAATTTTGTTTCTGGTGTCCTTTGACAGCTCTTTGGTCTTGGCCATAGTGGAGTTTGGAGTGTGACTGTTTGAGGTTGTTGACAGGTGTCTTTTATACTGATAACAAGTTCAAACAGGTGCCATTAATACAGGTAACGAGTGGAGGACAGAGGAGGCTCTTAAAGAAGAAGTTACAGGTCTGTGAGAGCCAGAAATCTTGCTTGTTTGTAGGTGACCAAATACTTATTTTCCACCATAATTTGCAAATAAATTCATTAAAAATCCTACAATGTGATTTTCTGGAAAAAAAATCTCAATTTGTCTGTCATAGTTGACGTGTACCTATAATGAAAATTACAGGCCTCTCTCATCTTTTTAAGTGGGAGAACTTGCACAATTGGTGGCTGACTAAATACTTTTTTTCCCCACTGTATGTATCAGTGGTATCTTCTCCACTACTGTAATGTGTAGAGAGTGAAATGATTGGGTTTAGCGCACTCTTGTGGTCAGAATCTAAATTGATTTGTCACATGCTTCGTGAACAACAGGTGTAGACAAGCAGTGAAATGCTTACTTACGGGTCCTTTTCAAACAATGATAAAGAGAAACAATTTTATAAGAAATGGAAATAGTGACACGAGGAATAAATACACACATAACCAAACATATTACACACACACACACACACACACACAGTTGAACTTTCCATCATCATTTTGTAAACATGCCCATGGCAGACAGAGCAGAAAGAGAGAGGAGGACATGTCAGACAGCTTGTATTTGTGAGATCATGCTGCAACCCAGAACCAGAGTGTTTTAGTTTGGTTTATTCTGACAAAAATGACAAGTGAAAGACCCAGTGCAGATAAAAACAAGTTAAAGAGGTGTGCAGGTGAGTGACCATAGAGGTTGCATATACCACACCCAACTGGACCCTGAATTTCACGTGATCACATGTGAAGCGTTACAAAAACACACCTTGTCATGTGATCTTATGTGGAATTTCATGTGAAATCATGTGATTTTTTCTGTAAGGGTAATCCACACTGTTTTCTATTTTTGCTGTGCAGATCAGTTTTTCTATTTACACAGCATAGTGTAATTACAGTGGATAGTGGGTATTGCATGGAATGAAGGGAATGGGCATAGCTCCACTCATGTTGTTGCTCTGAGAATCAACAGAGTGAATATTACAGGCCTTTCTTCCTCACAGTCTCTGGTCTGGTCTACACTGACATTCGGCAAAGCTGCTTGATGCTTCTCATATGTGTTTATTGTAATTGTATTATTTTAATATTGGTGGTGGGAATAATAGAGGCTTGATTCCCATGATTTCTCATGTGTAACTCATCAACCTAATGACTTCTATTCTGGCGAGGAGAATCCATCCAGCTCTGCTGTCAAAAACGAATTCCAAACTCTTTAACAAATGGCTGATGTTGCTATAAACACCTAAGCTAAATTAGCAGAGGGAATCAGAAGAATTTCCATCAAAGGATTAGTTTAAAAAGTAACCAGTCTACAGCACACTTCCCCACAATGCAATAGGTTATGGATGTGGTGAGTTGCACTATAGGCCTACAAATGTTATCCATTAATACTGTATGTGTGAAATTACTCTATGCATATTCCCAGTCTGGCCTTCGCAGTCTATAATAGAGTGATTATATCAACCATATTCATGTGTCTACACATCCAGTGCTTACAGTATACACAAAGAATTTGCAGCTGAAATTATAACGAAAAGTAGTCTGCTGGCTGAGCCCATGTTAGATGACACAACGTTGACATTACATTAACAGTAAGCGGGGGGACTGTGTAACACTGGCGGCAGCCATCTAATTTGTGTGGCTCCAACAGCCTACCCACATGAACAAATACTATAGTGTATACCATGGTAGGAATACTGTAGTATTCACTGTAGTGTTTTTGTGGACTTTATTGTAGTATTCACTGTAGTGTTTTTGTGGACTGAAGTATACTGTAGTATTTACAGTTTACTATAGTAAAAAAGAAAAGAGTCGTATAGATTATTGTAATTACTGTAGTGTTTTTGCAGACTGTAGTATACTTAAGCAATAAGGCCAGAGGGGGTGTGGTATATGGCCAATACACCACTGCTACTGTAAGGGCTGTTCTTAAGTACGATGCAACGCGGAGTGCCTGAATACAACCTTTAGCCATGGTGTATTGGCCATTTACCACAAACCCCCGAGGTGCCTTATTGCTGTTATAAACTTTCTGATTGAGAGGGGGTCAAATACTTATTTCCCTCATTAAAATGCAAATCAATTTATAAAAATTTGTACATGCGTTTTTCTGGATTTTGTTGTTGTTATTCTGTCTCTCACTGTTCAAATAAACCTACCATTAAAATTATAGACTGATCATGTCTTTGTTAGTGGGCAAACGTACAAAATCAGCAGGGGATCAAATACTTTTTTCCCTCACTGTAGGTAGGTAGGTAGGTAGGTAGGTAGGTAGGTAGGTAGGTAGGTAGGTAGGTAGGTAGGTAGGTTGGTAGGGAGGTAGGACTGGGATCTGAACAGGTAGTTCAGAGCTTCTGCTCTTTTCAATAGCCATAGGGAACACAATATGGTCTATACTTGGCATGTAGGTTTCTCACTTATGGCTGGCACAAATTGGGATTTGGGGGAGGGGAATGTGCAGGGTATATGCAAATTAAATACTGTGGTATTTACTATAGTTTTTTTGGGGGGGAGTGTTTTTGCAGACATTTCTATAGTATTTACTACCGTTTTTTTGTTGTTGCGGATAACACTGTAGTATTTACTATAGTATTCTACAGTATACTACAAAATTCTATACTAAGTACTTCACATGATCGAGGGATACTACAGTGTGTATTGATACAACAGTAGCTAAGATGGGGAGAAGTCTGTCCATAAAACAGCGCTGCTCTGCATTCTTAACAGCACTATCAACAAGGCAGGTCCTTCAGGCCCTAGTTTTGTCACACCTGGACTACTGTTCAGTCGTCTGGTCAGGTGCCACAAAGAGGGACTTAAGAAAATTGCAATTGGCTCAGAACAGGGCAGCACGGTTGGCCCTTAGATGTAAACAGAGAGCTAACATTAATAATATGCATGTCAATCTCTCCTGGCTCAAAGTGGAGGAGAGATTGCTTTCACCGAGCTGTCTGTTTGAACTACTGGCACACAGCTCAGACACCCATGCATACCTCACAAGACATGCCACCAGAGGTCTCTTCAGTCCCCAAGTCCAGAACAGAATATGGGAGGTGCACAGGACTACATAGAGCCATGAATACATGGAACTCTATTCCACATCAAGTAACTCATGCAAGCAGTAAAATTAGATTTTAAAAAACAGATAAAAATACACCTTATGGAAAAGCGGGGACTGTGAAGCAACACAAACACAGGCACAGACACATGCATATGAACACATGATAACATACGCACTATACACACACGTACACATGGATTTTGTGTTGTAGATATGTGGTAGTAGAGTAGGGGCCTGAGGGCACACACTTAATGTGTTGTGAAATCTGTTGTGGTTGTATTGTAATGTTTTTAAAATTGTATCTGCCTTAATTTTGCTGGACCCCAGGAAGAGTAGCTGCTGCCTTGGCAGGAACTAATGGGGGTCCATAATAAATAGAAATAGAAATAGTATTCTACAGCATACTACAGTTTTCTACAGAAATCTATAATAAGTACAGTAGTATTCTATAGTAAACTGTAGTCTTTTTTTATGTGGGTAGCGCCCTTCAGTCTAATGACATGGTAATGTGTTCATTTCCCAGACGTCATAGTAAAGGCGCGAAGGTCTGGATGTGTGTTATGGTGCTTTCACAGCTTGGTAGTTGGCAGAGTTAAGGAACAGTGTGGAGTGATTTGGTGTTTATGTGCTTTTCTTATTTTGCACTGACTCATGGGATAAATCACTTCCATCAACAAGCTGTCCCTGGTATGCTCCTACAGTGGTTGTGAATGAGAAATGATGCTTAATTCTATTCCAGAATGTTGCTATTTCTTCTATCTCTTTTCTACCAGTAAACATTCTAAAGATGTTTGATCAACAGGACTGGTGACATTAGTGAAATCGGGAAAACCCTGAAGTCTAAGTGTTCCGTGGCTTTGACTAGGTCCTATGTGCCGACCTTCTGTTTCTAAGCAAAGTCTGTCACAACTAAGACTTGATGAAAAGTCAGCATTTAAGCTTTTCAGGGCAATTCATTTTGGCTGAGCATTAAACCAAATGTTATCCTGTTCCCCTGCTTCCCGCTTGTTTTCTGAGACATAATACATCTGGCTTGTGGGCTATATATGGATTCACTGCTGTTCTCTCCTGTTCACAGCCTGGCCAGACTGATTGTTATGAAAGCATAGAGATTCACAACCTTGACTTGGACAGAGTGAGGTCATTTTATCCAGTGTTGAGCGCATACATATGGTTACTGGGTAGACAAACAGTGCATTAAATGGTTAGTGAAAGCAGAGATATTTTTGCCAAGTCAAACCATAAATGACTTGATTCAGGTGGTATGGTAGTCTGAGGTCATGTTGATGTTTACAAGAACAACACATACCAATTGTCCATTTAGTCATTGCTTTTCCTTTGGTCTGATGAAGTCACTTAAATGCCATGTCAGTTTTGTACTGCATGTACTTAGCATGTACTGACAACCCATTGTGCACAGACGTCAGTTCAACGTCTAGTTTTGATTTCCATTTGGTTGAGTTGTCAATTAACGTGAATTCAACATGAAATCAACAAACACTGTCACCATGCCATTGGATTTAGGTAAAAATGTGTGTAAAAAAACGACAAAATTCCTTACATTGAAGAATTTTTGCAAATCCAATCAGTTTTCCATGTTGCTTCAACGTCATCACATTATTTATTTTGTTGAAATGATGTGGAAACAACGTTGATTCAACCAGTTTTTGCCCAGTGGGAATAGATGTGCTGTCAAGGCTTTGTCATGTTTAGACTGCTATGTTGCTTCTAACTCCTCACTGTTCACAGTTGTTTTGTCTAGGTGTCGAGAATAAGACTTGTCATAATGTATGAACAACACAGGAGGTTGGTGGAGAACGGGCTCATGGTAACGTCTGTAGCGGAATCAGTGGAATGGTATCAAATACATCAAACACATGGTTTCCAGGTGTTTGATGCCATTCCATTTGCTCTGTTCCAGCCATTATTATGAGCCGTCCTCCCCTCAGCAGCCTCCATTAATCAACAGTAATCTTACAGCTAGCTCAGTGTCCCTCCAAATGTACTCTACCCCCTTGTTTGAACCAAGTGTTGCCTTTAAAACCCAAACAAGCATACTGCAGTGTTAAAACTCATATTTTGGTATTTCTTTCATTAGTCCATTGTTGATATAGTCCCAAAATGTTTTGCATGTCAGCAATCGAGTTTTCAAGATATATAACTTTCAAAATATAGAAATACAGTCGTATGATTAATCCCCTCTTCCCTCGTTACACTGGGCTAGGCCCACTGGCTCGGTAACAATTGTGCTGAGTGAAGCTCCGAAGTAATGAGTTGGACTAGTTTCAGGTCGAAGTTTTGCACATTCGCTTCTCAATGATGCAAAACACATCTCTCCATTAGAGCAGGAACCAACAACAAGGAGCTCTCTCTTTTCCTACCCGCCCAGTAACTCAAAACCCCACCTCTGAATAAGAGTGTTATGGTTTCAGAGCCAAAAATGTCTGCCCTTGAGGAGTGGCCTGGCTGTCCATGCTGGCAGTATCAAACTCAAATCAATGTAATTTAGCTTGTCAGAACTATTTATTATCTGTTCCACAGAAATATGGCTTTTAAAATGTTTCAAAGTAGAGTGTGATCAGAATATTTGGGAGTCCCTCTCTGTGTATAGCCATATAGTTATAGTGTGCATCCTGAGGCCTCACTACAAAATTGTAAATAGCACACTAATCTTAGCTCTCATGATTCCGTTAAACTTCGGCGAGGAATTATTGCCTTACTGCATTAGGCCTGCTGCCATACATTTTCTCTAATATATCTGTCAGAACACCTCTGTTTAACTCATTCTATGGTCTTCAAAATCTCATCTGCTTAACTCATTCTATGGTCTTAAAAATCCCATCTGCTAATGTGCTTATGTATTCTGCTGACCTGCCCTCTCTCCCTCCTATAGGACATGGCCAAGCCCCTCCCCTCTTCTCATCTATTGGTGGTGGCGCTCCAGCTGTGTCTGGTACTATGCCACCATGCCCGTGGGGCGGCATATTACGGGCACAAGCAGCAGCAGCACCCACAGCAGCACCTCCCCCAGCAGCACCAGCCCATGCAACAGATACCTCAAATGTCCCTAGGGAACGGGTATGGGAACGGGAACGGGGACGGGCTGCCCCAGCAACAGTACCTGGGGAAGGAAATGCCACAACATATGCCATATGGCAAAGAGATGCCATATGTGCTGCCACAGTATGGGCAGGAACTTCCACAGATGCTTCCACAGATGCACGAACAACCACAGATGCCACCCAATAAGGGCAAGGGAAAAGGTGAGATTTTAATAGGTGGTCTACTTCACAGAAATGTGATGAACACGCTTAGAAAAAAAAGGGTTCCAAAAGGGTTCTTCGGCTGTCCCCAGAGGAGAACCCTTTTTGGTTCCAGGTAGAACCCTTTTTGGTTCCAGGTAGAACTGTTTTGGGTTGCATGTAGAACCCTCTGTGGAAAGGGTTCTACATGGAACTCGAAAGGGTTCTACCTGGAACCAAAAGGGTTCTACTTGGAGCTAAAATGGGTTCTTCAAAGGGTTCTCCTTTGAGGACAGCAAAATAACCCTTTTAGGTTCTAGATAGCACCTTTTTTGTGTAGGCTAAACAATTCTAATTATAGCATATTTTAACAATATTTAGATTTTAAATTGGGTCATGGCCATGGCCATCAATGTGGGTTTGAAGGGAAAGGGAACATGGACAGTCTGGTACAACCAGAGGCAGACTATCCATGTTCATGGTGCACTGCTGACATGAAACCATTACCCACTCACTGACATGTTAGTAACATTCAAATCACCTCAACTGCTTTTCCAAGAAAAAAATTCCTTTCGTCAAAGCAAACGTAATCTCTCCTAGCATCCACAGGAAATAATATCCTGCACATGGGTTGTAAAAGCAATCATTGAAATGTTTTACAAATCACATGTGAAGCAGGCAAAATACACATAAAATAATACTGTTGTTCACTCACCGTGTGTTAATATACTGTATTCTCCACATAGCTCATCATAATATAGCTACTACTGTACATACCATTTTCCCTTCCAAATGATATACTGTCTATACACACCATGTATTTATATTCTGGATTCTGACATGTTCATTCTAAAGTATTCAGACCCCTTGACTTTTTCAATTTTTTTTACATTACAGCCTTATTATAAAATTGATAAAATCAATCCACACACAATACCACATAATGACAAAGCAAATACTGGTTTTTAGAAATGTTTGCAAATGTATTAAAAATTAAAAACTTAAATATCACATTTACATAAGTATTCAGACCCTTTACTCAGTACTTTGATGAAGCACTTTTGGCAGCGGTTACAGCATCGAGTATGACGCTACAAGCTTGGCACACCTGTATTTGGGGAGTTTCTCCCATTCTTCTCTGCAGATCCTCTCAAGCTCTGTCAGGTTGGATGGGGAGCGTCGCTGCACAGCTATTTTCAGGTCTCTCCAGAGATATTCGATCGTGTTCAAGTCCAGGCTCTGGCTGGGCCACTCAAGGACATTCTGAGACTTGCCCCGAAGCCACTCCTGCGTTGTCTTGGCTGTGTGCTTAGGGTTGTTGTCCTGTTGGAAGGTAAACCTTCGCACCAGTCTGAGGTCCTGAGCGCTCTGGAGCAGGTTTTCATCAAGGATCTCTCTGTACTTTGCTCTGCTCATCTTTCCCTCAATCCTGACTAGTCTCCCATTCCATGCCCCTGAAAAACATCCCCACAGCATGATGCTGCCACCACCATGCTTCACCGTAGGGATGGTGCCAGGTTTCCTCCAGACGTGACGCTTGGCATTCAGGCCAAAGAGTTCAATCTTGGTTTCATCAGACCAGAGAATCTTGTTTCTCATGGTCTGAGAGTCTTTAGGTGCCTTCTGGCAAACTCCATGCAGGCTGTCATGTGCCTTTTACTGAGGAGTGGCTTCTGTCTGGCCACTCTACCATAAAGGCCTAATTGGTGGGGTGCTGCAGAGATGGTTGTCCTTCTGTAAGGTTCTCCCATCTCCACAGAGTAACTCTGGAGCTCTGTCAGAGTGACCATCGGGTTCTTGGTCACCTCCCTGACCAAGGCCCTTCTCCCCTGATTGCTCAGTTTGGCCGGGCGGTCAGCTCTAGGAAGAGTCTTGGTGGTTCCAAACTTCTTCCATTTAAGAATGATGGAGGCCACTGTGTTCTTGGGCACCTTCAATGCTGCAGAAATGTTTTGGTACCCTTCCCCAGATCTGTGCCTCGACACAATCCTGTCTCGGAGCTCTGCAGACAATTCCTTCGACCTCATGGCTTGGTTTTTGCTCTGACATGCACTGTCAACTGTGGAACCTTATATAGACAGGTGTGTACCTTTCCAAATTATGTCCAATCGATTGAAAAAGGCTGTATAACAAAATATAATATAACAAAATGTGGAAAAAGTCAAGGGGTCTGAATACTTTCCGAATGCACTGTATCTACCCCTGGATTGTTAATTGGACTTGTTCTGTTATTTCTTGATTTCTTGTTTAGATTTTTTATTATTTGTATTATATTTGCGAGACATTCTACTGCACTGTTGGAGCTAGTAACATAAGCATTTCGCTGCACCTGCTATAACACCTGCAAATCTGTGTATGCGACCAATAGACTTTGATTTGATTTGAAATATGGCATATTGCAGGTACACTCTTAGAAAAAAAAGGTGCTATCTAGAACCTAAAAGGGTTCTTCGGCTGTCCCTACAGGAGAACCCTTTGAATAACCCATTTTGGTTCCAGGTAGAATCCTTTTGGTTCCAGTTAGAACCTTTTTGGGTTCCATGTAGGACCCTTTCCACAGAGGGTTCTACATGGAACCCAAAAGGGTTCTACGTGGAACCAAAAAGAGTTCTCCCTGGAACCAAAAATGGTTATCCTATGGGGACAGCCGAATAACCCTTTTTTCTAAGAGTGTAAGAGATTTCACATAAATGTGTATTTTGACAGTTTCAACAATCAAGCAAGGAAACAAAGAATGTATGTTTGATAATTGGGAAATGTAACATGCTTTTAACATCAACTATCAGCACCCTGTGCCCAAGGGGGACATTAAAGCCAGCTTTTGGCATTCATTTTCAAAGATAAATCATTTGGCCAATCATCTACGGATGAAAGTCCATTGGGCTTACCCCAATGTCCATGCATATTAATTGGTCATGTTCCTATGTGCTCAATGAGATACTCAAGTCACTAACTCAAGTCAGTAATTCATTGTAAATGCTAATTGATATTGTCATCCACAGGTCAGACATATCCCAGTAATGGGAAAGGCCCTGGAGGCCCACCACCTGATGATAGGGGACTACAGGGTCCTGGTCCAGAGGGGCCACCAGGAGCCCAGGGGCCCCCAGGACCACAGGGCCCTCCAGGGATGCCAGGTCAAGGGATGCCCGGCCCCCATGGAAAACCAGGCCCTCCTGGTCCCCAAGGGTATCCCGGGATAGGGAAACCCGGAATGCCGGGAATGCCCGGTAAACCTGGTGGAGGCGGTCAGCCAGGTCCGAAGGGCGACTTTGGTCCTGGTGGTGATGTAGGACCAATGGGGATGCCTGGGGGGCCAGGTCTTCCAGGGCCACCAGGCCTGCCAGGCATCGGGAAGCCAGGGGGTCAGGGACTGCCAGGGCAGCCTGGGACTCGAGGAGAGCCTGGGCACAAGGGCATACCTGGACTGCCTGGTCTTCCTGGGCCCAAGGGAGACAAAGGGATTGGCTTGCCAGGATTGCCAGGTTTGAAAGGACCTGGTGGACCACCTGGGCCTCCTGGTCAAGGGGGCCTGCCAGGGGTTGGAAAACCAGGTCTGAATGGACTACCAGGAATGCCCGGGGGGGCAGGAAAACCAGGCCCACCTGGAGAAGGAGGACTTGCTGGGCCACCAGGGGAAGGAGGGGAACCAGGACCACCTGGGCTACCAGGTATTGGCAAACCCGGGCAAGACGGTTTGCCAGGACAACCAGGGTTCCCAGGCGGAAAAGGGGAATCAGGTCCACCAGGTTTGCCAGGGGGCCCAGGCCTACCTGGTTATGGAAAGCCAGGATATCCTGGACCAAAAGGAGACAAAGGACATGGAGGTTTGCCTGGAGCTCCAGGCCCGAAAGGTGACAAAGGTCATGGAGGTCTCCCAGGACAGGAAGGCCTTCCTGGACCCAACGGGCCACCCGGCCCGCCCGGTCCCATTGGGCCACCTGGGGGTCTTGGTTTCCCAGGTCCAAAGGGGGAAGGTGGCAATGGAGGGCCAAAGGGGCTGCCAGGTCCTAAAGGTGAGCCAGGGCCTTCAGGGCTTCCTGGACAGGGTGGGTATCCTGGAGAGGGTTGGCCAACCAGGACCGAGAGGTATACCAGGGCCACTGGGTCCGAAAGGGGATAACGGCCACAAAGGGTTACCTGGCCTCCCTGGAGCTCCTGGAATGCCCGGTCCGAGGGGAGAAGGTGGAATTCCCGGAGAAAAAGGTCACCAGGGACCCAAGGGAATCCCAGGAAATTTTGGTCCAGGTGGACCACTTGGTCCTCCCGGTCTTCCCGGGCCAAAAGGCGAGCTTGGTCCACCAGGGAAACCTGGCTACCCCGGCGTAGGTAAACCTGGTGTTCCAGGCCATTTAGGGCCCCAAGGGAAACCTGGCAATGGTGGACCCCCTGGTCAGCCTGGACAACCAGGACAACCTGGTCCCCCTGGCCCACCCGGACCCCCCATCCAACCCCCTGGTCTTGGTGAAATCCTTCCTGAGATGGGTCCTGGTCTGGATGGTCTTAAACAAGGCAGTTACAAGAAACCAAAGAATGGAGGAGACAGGAACGGCCTGGAGATGCCAGCATTCACGGCTCAGCTCACCAATCCTTTTCCCCCCGTAGGCTCCCCTGTTGTCTTCGACAAGCTCCTGTACAACGGCCATCAGGACTACAACCCTCAAACCGGCGTCTTCAGCTGTACCATACCGGGAATCTATTACTTTGCTTACCACGTCCACTGCAAAGGAGCGAATGTGTGGGTGGCACTGGTCAAGAACAATGAGCCAGTGATGTACACATATGATGAGTACAAAAAGGGCATCCTGGACCAGGCGTCAGGGAGTGCTGTGCTCCCCTTACAGCAAGGAGACACTGTGCATATACAGCTTCCATCTGACCAGGCAGCAGGACTTTATGCCGGTCAATATGTCCACTCTTCATTCTCCGGATATTTATTGTACCCAATGTAAAAAATCATCATCAACAACAACAAAAGGGCATCCACACCACAACACACTACATAGCTGTTTTATTAGTGTTCATTTTAAACTTTTGAACTCAATAGTGACACATGATGACAATGGTGAAAACTACTACTCGGCTCAGAAGTATCCAATGAATGTGTGAGTGCTATATGCTATAGTATGTTTATGCGGTTGTATTGCAGTATTACATGGGTGCAAAAAAACATAAATCAATCTCGCTGCAACACATTTTATTTACCCCAGAAATTAATTCGGCAAAACCCTCAGATAAATGTACAGTTGAAGTCGGAAGTTTACATACACTTAGGTTGGAGTCATTAAAACTTGTTTTTCAACCACTCCACAAATTTCTTGTTAACAAACTATAGTTTTGGCAAGTCGGTTAGGACATCTACTTTGAGCATGACACAAACAATTTTTCCAACAATTGTTTACAGACAGATTATTTCACTTATAATTCACTGTATCACAATTCCAGTGGGTCAAAAGTTTACATTCACTAAGATGACTGTGCCTTTAAACAGCTTGGAAAATTCCAGAAAATGATGTCATGGCTTTAGAAGCTTCTGATTGGCTAATTGACATCATTTGAGTCAATTGGAGGCGTACCTGTGGATGTATTTCAAGACCTCAGAAAAAAAATGGTGGACATCCACAAGTCTGGTTCATCCTTCGGAGCAATTTCCAAACGCCTGAAGGTACCATGTTCATCTGTACAAACAATAGTATGCATGTATAAACACCATGGGACCACGCAGCCGTCATACCGCTCAGGAAGGAGACGCGTTCTGTCTCCTAGAGATGAACGTACTTTGGTGCGAAAAGTGCAAATCAATCCCAGAACAACAGCAAAGGACCTTGTGAAGATGCTGGAGGAAATGGGTACAAAAGTATCTACAGTGGGGAAAAAAAGTATTTAGTCAGCCACCAATTGTGCAAGTTCTCCCACTTAAAAAGATGAGAGAGGCCTGTAATTTTCATCATAGGTACACGTCAACTATGACAGACAAAATGAGAAAAAAAATCCAGAAAATCACATTGTAGGATTTTTTATGAATTTATTTGCAAATTATGGTGGAAAATAAGTATTTGGTCAATAACAAAAGTTTCTCAATACTTTGTTATATACCCTTTGTTGGCAATTACACAGGTCAAACGTTTTCTGTAAGTCTTCACAAGGTTTTTACACACTGTTGCTGTTATTTTGGCCCATTCCTCCATGCAGATCTCCTCTAGAGCAGTGATGTTTTGGGGCTGTCGCTGGGCAACACGGACTTTCAACTCCCTCCAAAGATTTTCTATGGGGTTGAGATCTGGAGACTGGCTAGGCCACTCCAGGACCTTGAAATGCTTCTTACGAAGCCACTCCTTTGTTGCCCGGGCGGTGTGTTTGGGATCATTGTCATGCTGAAAGACCCAGCCACGTTTCATCTTCAATGCCCTTGCTGATGGAAGGAGGTTTTCACTCAAAATCTCACAATACATGGCCCCATTCATTCTTTCCTTTACACGGATCAGTCGTCCTGGTCCCTTTGCAGAAAAACAGCCCCAAAGCATGATGTTTCCACCCCCATGCTTCACAGTAGGTATGGTGTTCTTTGGATGCAACTCAGCATTCTTTGTCCTCCAAACACGACAAGTTGAGTTTTTACCAAGAAGTTCTATTTTGGTTTCATCTGACTATATGACATTCTCCCAATCCTCTTCTGGATCATCCAAATGCACTCTAGCAAACTTCAGACGGGCCTGGACATGTACTGGCTTAAGCAGGGGGACACTTCTGGCACTGCAGGATTTGAGTCCCTGGCGGCGTAGTGTGTTACTGATGGTAGGCTTTGTTACTTTGGTCCCAGCTCTCTGCAGGTCATTCACTAGGTCCCCCCGTGTGGTTCTGGGATTTCTGCTCACCGTTCTTGTGATAATTTTGACCCCACAGGGTGAGATCATGCGTGGAGCCCCAGATCGAGGGAGATTATCAGTGGTCTTGTATGTCTTCCATTTCCTAATAATTGCTCCCACAGTTGATTTCTTCAAACCAAGCTGCTTACCTATTGCAGATTCAGTCTTCCCAGCCTGGTGCAGGTCTACAATTGTGTTTCTGGTGTCCTTTGACAGCTCTTTGGTCTTGGCCATAGTGGAGTTTGGAGTGTGACTGTTTGAGGTTGTGGACAGGTGTCTTTTATACTGATAACAAGTTCAAACAGGTGCCATTAATACAGGTAACGAGTGGAGGACAGAGGAGCCTCTTAAAGAAGAAGTTACAGGTCTGTGAGAGCCAGAAATCTTGCTTGTTTGTAGGTGACCAAATACTTATTTTCCACCATAATTTGCAAATAAATTCATTAAAAATCCTACAATGTGATTTTCTGGATTTTTTTCCCCTCAATTTGTATGTCATAGTTGACGTGTACCTATGATGAAAATTACAGGCCTCTCTCATCTTTTTAAGTGGGAGAACTTGCACAATTGGTGGCTGACTAAATACTTTTTTTCCCCACTGTATATCCACAGTAAAACGAGTCCTATATCGACATAACCTGAAAGGCCGCTCAGCAAGGAAGAAGCCACTGCTCCATAAAAAAGCATGAAATAAATAAAAGCTGAAATAAATAATTATCTCTAATATTATTCTGACATTTCACATTCTTAAAATAAAGTGGCGATCTTAACTGACCTAAGACAGGGAAGTTTTACTAGGATTAAATGTCAGGAATTGTGAAAAACTGAGTTTGAATGTATTTGGCTAAGGTGTATGTAAACTTCCGACTTCAACTGTAGATATTCAGATAATTATGTAAATTAAATTTATGTTGGTTAATAGGGGGTAAAAATGTTGCTAATTATTGAGAATACTGACTATCCCAATTGTAGCAGTGGCATCCACCTCACATGATTGATAGTGTTTATAGAGAAAACATGGTTGCTGACATGGTATGGCGCTACTGTAGATAGCAGCATATTACATTGGAAGCAATGTGTTCTTTTTTATTAAAGAGAGAACTCTTTTTAGGATGGAATTATTACTTTTTCCCAACATGTTCTTCTCCTTATGTGAATATATGCCATTTGTTTGTATTTTATTTTTCATGTCAGATTTATGTTATGTGCTCTCAGTATATCCATTCTTTGCATTCCAACAGTCACAGCCACATCATGATGCCACTAAATGGCTAGCCGTCTACCCCAGCTTTCATAAGCAAGCATCAACACATCAGCTTTATCTGTCATGCATACCTAATGTTAGTACACAATTCTACTTCGGAGATAATTCTTCCATGTGTGGACATTTCAGAAGACATTCTAATGTCTTTATTTCGTACCAGATTATGCTTTTGGCACATAAGTAACACGGTTACATTCACGGTATGTATTACCATGCATTGTTCCCCTTTAACGATATGATTTTTCCTATCCCATAGTTCCTCCACGACAGATTGTTTTATTTTTAATCATCAATTTATTCACATTGTTCCAGATTATGCAGAAGTGTCTACCATTTTTATTTATTGATATCATATTTGAAAATTAGCTTGTTTCATGGTTTGGAACGTAAAATAAAATAATATTGATATGCAACATAGTGAAGACCTTTGGTTACAAGCTGCCCATTTAATCGGTTGTGCATTACAAATAAATGAGTTATGAGAGTTTGAAGGGGTGTATAGTCAACATTTTCAATATGCACATTCAATTTAAGGTATGTGGCAGTATTCCTCTCTGTAATTTATTTGTTTAACTACTGATTTTGCCTGAAATTGTAAATGTGCATCCCTGTTGAGACTGCCTTGAAGGAAAAAATAAATGTAACCTGACAATGGTGCTAAACATATAACCAAATGAAGAACTTAGTATAACGTTTTTGGCACTATTGTTGTTTTTTTAAATAAAGATGAAGTGATTAAAACAATGTGTGCATGTGTTCTCTTCTTTGATTGCTACTTGTTGCAATGGGCCTGCACACAAGCCTAGTTCACATTGGCAGTTTGAAGTGACTCAAATCCAATTTTTTTGCATATCCGATTTGAATCTGTTCTTTTTCCTGCAGTCTGAACCGCCAAAAAGCACATGGAATCGGATATTTCAAGCCACATTTCAAACCACCTTCGTAGGTGGTTTGAAATCAGATACAAATCTGAGTCCTGGCCAATGCGACTTGAGTCTGAACGTTCAAATCTGATTTATTTGCCGTCAAGTGGTTTTTAAACTTATTTGGCATATCTTGTTGCTTGCTGGCTACTCTGTTGATAGTTTGACAAGAACATGTGGTAGCCAACTAGCTTGTTAATTGTTTACAAGCAAATTAGTGAATGTGCTAGAAAGCTAAACAGCTACCTAGCTAGCTAGTTGACTGCTGTTGCAAGCCAAAAATGATTTATTTTAAAAGTTGGATCATCTCATCCTTTGAGGTTTTAAAAGTGTTCTTACACTATGATTTTGAACATTTAAAGCAACTTGTAAACGTCCATGGCTGGCATTGTTGTCACCTTATCCTGTTACATAACTTTTGAAAGATAGGAACCAGAGCACCACCACCAATCAGCCTACACCACTGCGCACACACCCGTCGTTACTATGACAATTAGCAGCCATGTCAGCAAATGACTGCTCTCTGAACACACACATATCCGATTTGGTCACCTGTAACTTGCTGTTTGGACAGAGTATTCCAAAACGAATTTCAAAAACAACACTGATTCGAGCATTAAGGCCTGCAGTGTGAACAAGGCTCCAACACATACCATTGTTGGTTACTCACATTTTTCAAGAAGATCATCATCATCATCATCATCATCATCATTTTTGTCAATACCTGCACAACACTGCATACACTCACAAAATGCAATATGTAATAATGCATTTGTTGCTAAATGTTTACATAAAGAATCATTTATATTTCACAGACCACTAATTTTGCATCTATCTCATATAGTTACAATACAAACGGATATCATAGAATACACTGCGGTGTTATAGGTGTCACGTTTATGGGCATGTTGCAGCAGTGTGTAGGAGGGAGAATCCAAGATGTGGGAAGTGTGAAGGAGGACATGGGACAGAGGAATGTGAAGTTTCGGTGGAAAAGTGATATCATAACCTGTCGCAATGAGCGTTTCTGTTTTCAACTGTAGTATAACTTTTTGGATTGTCCCTAACTACTCTCCGTTCAGTCATCTGTCCAATCACAGACGGAATAGTCAACACTTCGGTGTAGCGCATGTCTACGGGAGAAAGGAGGAATGTCCGCCGAGTTTAGTCGAAATACGTTTGTTAATTGAACGTTTAACGATTACTGTTGTACTGAACGTACAGTAAGTATTACATTAACGTATGTCTAGCAAACCAAACTTTAGCTGCCGTTTGCTCTTGCAAAGTGTCCGCGGCAATGATGAGACTGTTACGCTAGCAGTACCACTAAGTTAGCAAGCTGGCTAGCTAGCGAACTTGGTAACGTTAAAGTTGTCTGGGTGTCTCTTTACATTTTGACTAGTAACTACATTGTCATGCATTTCCTCACATACAATCCAGGACGAACTGTGATCATGATTGTTTAGTTTACAAGCAGCTGGTCGCTTTAGAAACTGCATACTAATAGCTGATGATGCTTGCTAGCTAGACTGCCTTAAACACCTGTATTGGTATCAGGCCTGTTGATGAATGTTTTAACACAAGCGTTACTGGGCTCTTTCTAAATAGACCACAGGGGGGATTTAAATACTTAACTTGCTAACTAGAAATCATCCTGGCCTGGCCTTATCTGATAAGCCAGCAGAAGGGGACAGGCAAGCAGAGGGCAGCTAAGCAAGTGTTAATCCACATGCCCATCATCCTCATGTGTCCACTGTCAGGTTCAGTGGGTAACCTTTAGGAAAACTAGGAGGATCAGCTATGCTTTGGGCAAGTCATTTCTGTATTTATGCTTAATCAAATAATCTATTAGCCTAATTCATAGACCTAATTCACCCAAGTCATAGACTGATATCTCTGCTACCACACCGCAAGCAGTACAGACTGCCAACAGGACTTTGAACAGCTTCTACCCTCAAGCCATAAGACTGTTAAATAGTTAACCAAATAGCTACCTTTTGACTCATCACATATGCTGCTGCTACTCCTTATTATCTATCCTGTTGCCTAGTCACTTTACCCCTACCTATATGTACAGTTGAAGTCGGAAGTTTACATACACCTTACCCAAATACATTTAAACTCAGTTTTTCACAATTCCTGACATTTAATCCTGGTAAAAAATTCCCTGTCTTCGGTCAGTTAGGATCACCACTTTATTTTAAGAATGTGAAATGTCAGAATAATAGTAGAGAGAATGATTTATTTCAGCTTTTATTTATTTCATCACATTCCCAGTTGGTCAGAAGTTTACATACACTCAATTAGTATTTGGTAGCATTGCCATTAAATGGTTTAACTTGGGTCAAATGTTTCGGCTAGCCTTCCACAAGCTCCCCACAATAAGTTGGGTGAATTTTGGCCCATTCCTCCTGACAGAGCTGGTGTAACTGAGTCAGGTTTGTAGGCCTCCTTGCTCGCACACACTTTTTCAGTTCTGCCCACAGATTTTCAATAGGATTGAGGTCAGGCCTTTGTGATGGCCACTCCAATACCTTGACTTTGTTATCCTTAAGCCATTTTGCCACAACTTTGGAAGTATGCTTGGGGTCATTGTCCATTTGGAAGACCCATTTGCGACCAAGATTTAACTTCCAGACTGATGTCTTGAGATGTTGCTTCAATATATCCACATAATTTTCCTTCCTCATGATGCCATCTATTTTGTGAAGTGCACCAGTCCCTCCTGCAGCAAAGCACCCCCACAGCATGATGCTGCCACCCCGTGCTTCACGGTTGGGATGGTGTTCTTCGGCTTGCAAGCAACCCACTTTTTCCTCCAAACATAACAATGGTCATTATGGCCAAACAGTTCTATTTTTGTTTCATCAGACCAGAGGACATTTCTCCAAAAAGTACGATATTTGTCCCCATGTGCAGTTGCAAACCGTAGTCTGGCTTTTTTATGGCGGTTTTGGAGCAGTGGCTTCTTCCTTGCTGAGCGGCCTTTCAGGTTATGTCGATATAGGACTCGCTTTACTGTGGATATAGATACTTTTGTACCCGTTTCCTCCAGCATCCTCACAAGGTCCTTTGCTGTTGTTCTGGGATTGATTTGCACTTTTCGCACCAAAGTACGTTCATCTCTAGGAGACAGAGCGCGTCTCCTTCCTGAGCGGTATGACGGCTGCGTGGTCCCATGGTGTTTATACTTGCGTACAATTGTTGGTACCGATGAACATGGTACCTTCAGGCGTTTGGAAACTGCTCCAAAGGATGAACCAGACTTATGGAGGTCTACAATTTTTTTTCTGAGGTCTTGGCTGATTTCTTTTGATTTTCCCATGATTTCAAGCAAAGAGGCACTGAGTTTGAAGGTAGGCCTTGAAATACATCCACAGGTACACCTCCAATTGACTCAAATGATGTCAATTAGCCTATTAGAAGCTTCTAAAGCCATGACATGATTTTCTGGAATTTTCCAACCTGTTGAAAGGCACAGTCAACTTAGTGTATGTAAACTTCTGACCCACTGGAATTGTGATAGTGAATTATAAGTGAAATAATCTGTCTGTAAACAATTGTTGGAAAAATTACTTGTGTCATGCACAAAGTAGATGTCCTAACCGATTTGCCAAAACTATAGTTTTAAACTTGCGACCTAAACTGTACATATCTATCTCAATTGCATTGACTCGGTACTGGTACCCCGTGTATATAGCCAAGTTATCATCACTCATTGTGTATTTATTCTTTCTGTTATTATATTTCTATTATTTTTCTATTTTTCTCTTTGCATTGTGGGAAGAGCCTGTAAGTTAGCATTTCACTGTTAGTCTACACCTGTTTACAATGCATGTGACAAATACAATTTGATAATTCATTGGTATTGCTAATTTCATACAAATCGTAGTAGTCATATTATTTTAAAGGCTAGTTGTCTAATGTAATTAGACTGCTATCAACCATTAGGTTACAATGTCTTCGAGAGTGATAGTGAATGCTGTATACTTATCTGCGGTGGTGAAATAGCTAATGAGCACTAATGAGCACCTTGGAAAGCTCTCTCAACACAATGAATGACATGTTTTACTTCCAGAGTTTTTTGGACAGGCGGTAGCCATGGCTTCCCGAGCTGGACCTCGAGCTACTGGCACAGATGGGAGTGACTTTCAGCACCGCGAGAGAGTGGCCTCACACTACCAGATGAGGTTCGCTCTCATTTGAATGTTTTTACATTTACATTTTAGTCATTTAGCTGACGCTCTTATCAAGAGTGACTTACAGGAGCAATTAAGGTTAAGTGCCTTCGTAAGAACAAGATGACCGGTTTTGTTCACAGTGACCCATTTGAAACACCACATATTCTTGTGCTTCTCCTCTGTCTTTCTCATCAGTGTCGCCCTCAAGTCGGAGATCCGTAAGCTAAACATCGTCCACGTTCTGATCTGGCTCCTCTTAGCTGCCCAGGTGACGGTGAGCCAGCTGAACCTGGTGTCCCACAGCGTGGTGGCTGCTCCCTACCAGTGGGAGTACCCCTACCTGCTCAGTATCATCCCCTCCCTCTTCAGCTTCATGGCCCTGCCCAAAAACAACATTAGCTACCTGGTGATCTCCATGATCAGTGCTGGGCTCTTCTGCATAGCACCGCTCATCTACGGGAGTATGGAGATGTTCCCGGTGGCCCAGCAGCTGTACCGTCACGGCAAGGCCTACCGCTTCATCTTCGGCTTCTCTGCTGTGTCCGTCATGTACCTGGTGATGGTGATGGCGGTGCAGGTGCACGGCTGGCAGATCTACTACAGCAAGAAACTGCTGGACGCCTGGTTCACCTCCACACAAGACAAGAAGAAGAAATGAGGACAGAGGAGGACTTCATTATTTAAACAACTGACAAAGAACAACTATTGCTGCCTGCCACTGTCTGCCACTGCTTCTAGGCCTATCTTCCATATATATTTGAATTCTATACCCCCCCTCTCGCCATCCCTAATTGATAGTTGTAGGACTAATTGGAATCCTTTATACCACTCAGGAGGCTGTCCTGTCCTGTCGTCTTCCTGGTAAACCCTCTCACCTCCATTATCCCATCTCCTGGCTCTGGAGCCTGTGGACAGATTAAGACTTGAGTTGTCAATCTGAGACTCCAGGGTTAAATGTTGACCTGTCCTGCTGTCTTTAGAAACCCATCCTCTTTATATCTCAGTCCTGATCTATGGAGCTGGCTGCCATAATCTGTCCTGCAAAGGATAGTACACTTGCTACCTCCAGTCTTAGCCATACGTTCCAATTATCTCTCCTTCCTCCACAAGTTTGCACTTGTTCACTTCCCTTCACTGATTTGAAAGGAAATGACTGGAATAATAAATATGGTAGAAAATCCCACTAGACCAGGGATAGGCAACTTTGATGGGGGTGGGGACCACAAAACATCTGAACTCATCATGAGGGTCCGCAGTGGCTCGCGGGTCTGCGTAACCACATCCATACCCACACATGCAGTCAGAACCGGCCCGAGCCTTTTGGGGGCCCTAAGTGGAATTTTGTGTGTGTGTATCTCAATGTTCTACACATTTTGCCATGGGGCGGAGAACATTTTTTGCAGTTTTAAAGCAAGTTTGCTGCAATTCTAATCATTTCCAAGGGGGCGGAGAGAAATGTGCAGTTTTTATTATGATATCTGGTATTGAAATTGCACCTTGTGTATTCTACTATTCTAACTCTCAACAGTAAGTTGAGACCCCGACTGAGTTCCTAAATTTTTTTCTTTCATATTTGGAAATGTATCCGCAGGCCTACACCGGGACAGCAGTTGCCCATCCCTGCGTTGGACAATGACTCTACAAATCCAATGTTTTTAGATTTGTGGGTGAAGTAGTGAAGGACTGTACACTTCAGGAGGAAGGAGATATTACTGGGACGTACCCATGACTAGGTCAGGGCATGATGTGGCCTTAATGAGAGGAGCCTTCCAGAACTGTAAAGGAACAGGGAAAGGGTTAAGAGAAGGGAAGAGCAGTGGTCAGATTGAGTCCATATGGTTGTGTGCTGGTGTCAATGCACATGTTCACGTTGACAGTACTCAACAATTCAATTGTTTCTAAATGACATGTACATTGTTAAATAACAATAAAATGGGTATGCTGCGGCAGCTTTGCATCTATTGTCTATTTCATTAATTACATGAATTAATCACAACAATGTAAAGGCATCATTTGTCATCTCTGCAGTTGGGTTCATCTTTCCTATTAACATGGTTCCTTTAGGAACAACTGCCTTTCATTGGAACTGTTTACTCTTAGTATACGATGAACTTTGTGTTACATGCACCTCAGCATAGTACCCATGCTCTAGAGAAGTACACCCTCTTGTGCCCTCAAATTCTAATCTAGACCTCCAAGCCAGTTTCATTGCTTTTTTTTATTTATTCTAAGCCTTGAATCAGATCTAATTACACCTGCTCTAGTGGAAAAAAGTTGGTCTGTTTACCAAAACATGTACTGTTCCTTCCCAGCTGCAACCAAGAATGTTTTGCATAGAGAAGGGTAATGCTATTGGTTGGCTGGTCCTCACAGTATCCATCCATGTGTATTCTCTATTCATCCAGTCATATCTGATCTATTTTCAAAGAATTTGTGTCATTGTCTTTACTGATCCTGTTGACAACGTGGGTTGTGTTGGAGCCAATGTACAGTACATTCCCCTTAATTTCAATACTAAATAATTAACTGGTATCTGCATGTCACTGCAGACTCAGTAATAGGTGGAGCGCAGTATAAGACCAACAGACGTCCTAATAATGTGCAGTCTGCTTACACTGCATGTCTGGAAACAGCAGAGATGAAGGAGCTATGGATTATGGCTGTCTTTGCTACAGGTAAGACTTGCTCTATATTTGATTTATTCAGGGTGATTTAAGATGTTCAGATGTATGATGCTGTTAAGTTTGTTGTATTGAGAACTGTAGGAAAATTGCTGTCACTCTCCAGATGTTCAAAAATGTATGATGCTTTTAACTTATCAATTGATTATTACCAATATATGACCTTACTGTTTTTACAGTGTGGTTTGTTTAGAGTCAAAGTTTGGTTTAGAGTCAATGATTGATTGATGTTTTGTCTGTTTGCTGTGAGGGATACAATAGCATCAATGAAGACATTGTTTCAGACTTCATTTTTATCCAAACACTTTTAGATTTACTGTTAAGCAATTGTTTACATACTGTGAATAGACTACTGTCAGTTCTCAGATGCAGTTTATAACAGAGTAGCTTTTGCTATCAAATGTCTACCGTTTATTGGCAGTGATAATTACTTATTTCTCTCATAAAGTACAGTAAACATTTCTACACTGGTGAAGACACAATGAAACTGGAACAGTCTGGATCATCTCCTAAGCTTATAGGAACTTACACTATGTACCCTTGTTTATTTGGTTTCCAGAGTTATTTTAATATTTTGGGCAGTCTCTTTGCCACAGGGGGATCTCACCACATCCTCTGCCATTCCAACCACCATTGACATAACTACCCCAATAACTGATGCCCCTTTAACCCTTGACCCTCCAACTACCGACACTCCAACAACCGACCCTCAAACTTCCGACCCTCCAGCAACCGACACTCCAGCTACAGACACTCCAACTACCGACTTTCCAACTACGGACATTCCAACTACGGACATCCCAACTACGGACATTCCAACTATGGACATTCCAACTATGGACATTCCAACTACCAACTCTCCAGCAACCGACTTTCCAGCAATCCACACTCCAACTACGGACTTTCCAACTACGGACTTTCCAACTACGGACATTCCAACTACGGACATTCCAACTACGGACATTCCAACTATGGACTTTCCAACTACGGACATTCCAACTACGGACATTCCAACTACGGACATTCCAACTACGGACTTTCCAACTACGGACATTCCAACTACGGACATTCCAACTGCCGACTATCCAACTACTGACTTTCTAACTACCAATACACCAACTACCAAAACTCCAACTACCAACTTTCCAACTACGGACATTCCAACTACGGACTTTCCAACTATGGACTTTCCAACTACGGACTTTCCAACTATGGACTTTCCAACTATGGACTTTCCAACTATGGACTTTCCAACTACGGACTTTCCAACTACGGACTTTCCAACTACGAACATTCCAACTGCTGACTATCCAACTACCAATACACCAACTACCGACTTTCCAACTACGGACATTCCAACTACAGACATTCCAACTACGGACATTCCAACTACAGACATTCCAACTACGGACATTCCAACTATGGACATTCCAACTACCAACTCTCCAGCAACCGACTTTCCAGCAACCCACACTCCAACTACGGACTTTCCAACTACGGACTTTCCAACTACGGACATTCCAACTGCCGACTATCCAACTACTGACTTTACAACTACCAAAACACCAACTACCAACTTTCCAACTACCGACACACCAGCTACCGACACTCCAGCAACCCATACTCCAACTGCCGACTTTCCAGCAAACCACAATCCAGCAACCCATACTCTAACTACCGAAACTCCAACTATGGACTTTCCAGTTACAGACTTTCCAACTACGGACATTCCAACTACGGACATTCCAACTACGGACATTCCAACTACGGACATTCCAACTACGGACATTCCAACTATGGACTTTCCAACTATGGACTTTCCAACTACGGACATTCCAACTACGGACATTCCAACTGCCGACTATCCAACTACTGACTTTCTAACTACCAATACACCAACTACCAAAACTCCAACTACCAACTTTCCAACTACGGACATTCCAACTATGGACTTTCCAACTATGGACTTTCCAACTATGGACTTTCCAACTATGGACTTTCCAACTACGGACTTTCCAACTACGGACTTTCCAACTACGGACATTCCAACTGCTGACTATCCAACTACCAATACACCAACTACCGACTTTCCAACTACGGACATTCCAACTACAGACATTCCAACTACGGACATTCCAACTACAGACATTCCAACTATGGACATTCCAACTATGGACATTCCAACTACCAACTCTCCAGCAACCGACTTTCCAGCAACCCACACAACAACTACGGACTTTCCAACTACGGACTTTCCAACTACGGACATTCCAACTGCCGACTATCCAACTACCAAAACACCAACTACCAACTTTCCAACTACCGACACACCAGCTACCGACACTCCAGCAACCCATACTCCAACTGCCGACTTTCCAGCAAACCACAATCCAGCAACCCATACTCTAACTACCGAAACTCCAACTATGGACTTCCCAGTTACAGACATTCCAACTATGGACATTCCAACTACGGACATTCCAACTACGGACATTCCAACTATGGACATTCCAACTATGGACTTTCCAACTACGGACATTCCAACTACGGACATTCCAACTGCCGACTATCCAACTATCAATACACCAACTACCAAAACTCCAACTACCAACTTTCCAACTACGGACATTCCAACTATGGACTTTCCAACTACGGACTTTCCAACTGCCGACTATCCAACTGCCGACTATCCAACTACTGACTTTCTAACTACCAATACACCAACTACCAAGACTCCAACTACCAACTTTCCAACTACCGACCAACCAGCTACCGACACTCCAGCAACCCATACTCCAACTGCCGACTTTCCAGCAAACCACAATCCAGCAACCCATACTCTAACTACCGAAACTCCAACTATGGACTTTCCAACTACGGACATTCCAACTACGGACATTCCAACTACGGACATTCCAACTACGGACATTCCAACTATGGACTTTCCAACTATGGACTTTCCAACTACGGACATTCCAACTACGGACATTCCAACTGCCGACTATCCAACTATCAATACACCAACTACCAAAACTCCAACTACCAACGTTCCAACTACGGACATTCCAACTATGGACTTTCCAACTACGGACTTTCCAACTACGGACATTCCAACTGCCGACTATCCAACTACTGACTTTCTAACTACCAATACACCAACTACCAAGACTCCAACTACCAACTTTCCAACTACCGACCAACCAGCTACCGACACTCCAGCAACCCATACTCCAACTGCCGACTTTCCAGCAAACCACAATCCAGCAACCCATACTCTAACTACCGAAACTCCAACTATGGACTATCCAACTACGGACATTCCAACTACGGACATTCCAACTACGGACATTCCAACTACGGACATTACAACTATGGACTTTCCAGATACAGACTTTCCAGATACGGACATTCCAACTATGGACATTCCAACTACCGACTTTCCAGCAACTCACACTCCAGCTACGGACTTTCCAACTACCGACTTTCCAACTACCCACTCTCCAACTACCGACTTTCCAGCAACCCACAATCCAGCAACCCATACTCAAACTACCAAAACTCCAACTATGGACCCTCCAGCTACAGACTTTCCAACTACTGACACTCCAACTATTGCACATCCTTCACTTCCAAGCACAACAGTGGGTGGAACCAATACCACTCTCCCCACCACCCCCACCATCAACTCTCCCACCACCACCCCTCCCACCACCACGACCCCCACCACCACCCCTCCCACCACCTCTCCCACCACAATCCCTCCTCTGGTCTGTATCAATGGTGGTGAGCTGCAGAGTGGAGTCTGTATCTGTCCTGATGAGTGGACCGGAGAGACCTGTTCAGAGGGTACATCCACACACTTACACTATACCTAACCCTGGATCTCACATTGACTCCATTCCACAATACCACACTACTATACCTAACCCTGGATCTCACATTCAGACTCCATTCCACAATACCACACTACTATACCTAACCCTGGATCTCACATTCAGACTCCACTTCACAATACTACACTACTATACCTAACCCTAGATCTCACATTCAGACTCCACTCCACAATACCACACTACTATACCTAACCCTAGATCTCACATTCAGACTCCACTCCACAATACTACACTACTATACCTAACCCTAGATCTCACATTCAGACTCCACTCCACAATACTACACTACTATACCTAACCCTAGATCTCACATTCAGAGTAAACAGCACTACGCTACTCTGTGGGAGAAAAATCACATATTTACCTGATTTGTTTAATATTAATAGTTAACAATTAATTAATATGCTTAACAATAGTAGAGACATTTCTTAACTACCAATGCTGTGCTTTTCATAAGGATGGTTCCCTCTAGCTCCCTGCAGCAGGGCTGGGCGTGACTCCCAAGTGGCGCAGTGGTCTAAGGCACTGCATCGCAGTGCTAGCTGTGCCACTAGAGATCCTGGTTCGAATCCAGGCTCTGTCGTAGCCGGCCGCGACCGGGAGACCCATGGGGCGGCGCACAATTGGCCCAGCGTCGTCAAGGGTAGGGGAGGGAATGGCCGGCAGGGATGTAGCTCAGTTGGTAGAGCATGGTGTTTGCAACGCCAGGGTTGTGGGTTCGATTCCCACGGGGGGGGCAGTATGAAAAGTAAAAAAAGTATGTATGCACTCACTAACTGTAAGTCGCTCTGGATAAGAGAGTCTGCTAAATGACTAAAATGTAATGTAAATGTAGTCAAGGACATGGGATAGAGATAAACTTGAGGAACAGATACACCTGTATTGTTTCAATTTCTCTTTGCTTCTGAGTAACCTGGTCACACGGCATAAGACAGAGCCTCAGAGTGACCACAGTTTTTCAGTTCATCCTGTCTTTTACTATATTCCAAGGGCACAGCTGTGTGGATATATGGGCAGTAAGGGAGCTAACGTTATCACTTATTTGTGCGCTATGACCTGATACAGATAGCCACAAGAAGAGGAAAAGGTAGTTCCTGATCTGCCGGGGAGGGGTGGAACCAGCCATGACTAAGCATGTTTAGGTCCACTATATAAGACGCCAGCATTTCCTGTTCGTTGGGCTCTCACTCTATCACTTTGGTGTGGGTATTGTGACCAGCTTCCTTATCGATAGGTTTTTAATAAAGTTAATATTCTGATTGGTGATTGACCTGGTCTTTCCTCATTATTGATTAAAATATCCACCACAACATCTAACCCTGGATCTCACATTCACAGTACACACCACTATGCCACTATAAATAACCCTGGATCTCACATTCACAGTCCACAACACTGTTCCCTGGATCTCACATTCAGAATGTATATTTCATGTTTGCAATCATACATTTGGTCCATGTTGAAATGTGTTTTACTTCGATAGAGAATTTCTGCATTTCAACCATCAAGGATGGATTCTCCTTCCCAAGAACAACGGTTGGCTGGTCTGCTTATTCAGAACAACTGTGTGGTGAGGAGACAACCAGTGGTATGTTGCTTTTATTCACCTTAAATGACAAACATGTATTCATCTGTTACAGTCCTAATTAATGTTGTATAAGGTAACACAAAATCTTGAGTGTCAATTTTTGTCTTGGTTCCTCCAGCCGGTTTACCAGAAGCCTCAGCAAGATGTTTGAATGACACTGGCTCTCCGATGTTTGGTCCTCCTCACAAGCTGCAGTGTGAATTAACCCTCAGTGGCATTCAAGGAAATGTAAGTCAATAGGCATATTTTTTATGATCCTGATTTATGACCAGTCTCGATTTATGACCAGTCTTTGGGTCAATTACCTCAACCAACACAACTACCTCGTATCACAATACATTGACTCGCTTCAGGTACTCCTTTTATATAGATTCATTATTGTTATTTAGTGTTACTATTTCCTTAGGTGCAAATGTTCGTACTTTTTAACTCTACATTGTTGGGAAAGGGCTCGTCAGTAAGCATTTCACGGTAAAGTCTACACCTGTTGTATTTGGAGCATGTGACTAATCAAATTTGATTAGATTTACAGTTATCATTATGAGGAGTCGATCTTACAGTTTGAAGATCAGTAACAACTGGCTTTTACCTTCAGCTCATGTATTCTGTTCCTTTATTCTACTTAACAGTTGATGATTCCCCCCATACATGTTCATACTTTTTCGTACTGGTGCGAATCGAACCCACAACCTTGGCGTTGCAAGTGCCATGCTCTACCAACTGGGCCACATAATTAGTATTGACAATTTTAATATCCAAATGTACTCACAGTTCAGCATGCTGCTGCCACTTGTTCTGTTTAAAAACAATACTAAAATAAATAAAAATCATTCTCTCTCCCTATTCAGATCTCCAGCAGTTCAGGTGATTTAGCACAGCTAGCCTTCAGTACTCAGATCCTGACCTCCCAACCAGAGCTGCTATCAGCTGACAACATCACCACAGCAGCTCAGATAGCTAACACGCTGCTTCAGTCTGCAAATATCACAGAGGTATAACATGTTTTCAAATCAACTCTTGACTATGACATGTTCTGGAGAGAAACGTGAGGTTGTTATTACAGTGATTTGAACACTTGAGGGTCATCCCCTGGTTTTGATCATGTTGCAGGATATTGCAGTGGCAGCTGTAACTACCATCAGTCAGCTGCTGAATGCCAGTGGGGGGACTACACAGGAGAGAGACGCTGTCCAAAAGTACAGGAGTGTGTGTGTGTGTGTGCTGCATATGTTTGAGTTTATGTGTGTACGAGCGTGTCTGCATGGGTGCATGTAAACTAATGTTTTTCTGTGTTTCTCTCCCAGCCTCACAGAGACCCTGGAGGAGTTTTCCCTGGACCAGCACAGTGTTGTGTCCTTGGTGGTTCAGCCCAACCTGGTAGTCCAGTCTGTCCAAGTACCAAGTGACACAGTAGGGATCCAGTTTACTGCTCTGACTGGTGGGTGGGACTGCTACTGAACCTACATACTGGCATTTAAAGTGATAGTTTATATCTGTGTTGACAGTCTAGTTCAACTTCTTCTATCTTATTTTTCATATGTTTCTCCTCTGCTGTTGGTCAATAAGGTTTGGTATGGATTTGATTTGTTGTACTACAGACAAGTACAGAAGTAACACTATATTGTTTTGCTTTAAATTGCTAAATCAAATTTATCTCCTACAGGAAGTTCTGGTAATTTTGTGGCCAACAGAATTAATCTCAACACTAATACCTCTGAACTGATAGCTGACAACGGCGTTTCTACCGATGTCCAGATTGTTATCAAATTCCCACCAGGTGAGCCAATGTTGGTATGCAAACATAGTGTATAAACTCAAGCTTCAATTTCCTTGAACCGCTTTCACCGAGAGCGCTTTGTCTCCGAAATCAGGTCAGCAGTGCCAAAAATATTGATTGTCCAATAAAGTTGAGTCACATGAGATACAGTGAGGGGAAAAAGTATTTGATCCCCTGCTGATTTTGTACGTTTGCCCACCTACAAAGAGATGATCAGTCTATAATTTTAATGGTAGGTTTATTTGAACAGTGAGAGACAGAATAACAACAAAAAAATCTAGAAAAACGCATGTCAAAAATGTTATCAATTGATTTGCATTTTAATGAGGGAAATAAGTATTTGACCCCTCTGCAAAACATGACTTAGTACTTGGTGGCAAAACCCTTGTTTGTAATCAGAGGTCAGACGTTTCTTGTAGTTGGCCACCAGGTTTGCACACATCTCAGGAGGGATTTTGTTCCACTCCTCTTTGCAGATCTTCTCCAAGTCCTTAAGGTTTCGAGGCTGACGTTTGGCAACTCAAACCTTCAGCTCCCTCCACAGATTTTCTATGGAATTAAGGTCTGGAGACTGGCTAGGCCACTCCAGGACCTTAATGTGCTTCTTCTTGAGCCACTCCTTTGTTGCCTTGGCCGTGTGTTTTGGGTCATTGTCATGCTGGAATACCCATCCACGACCCATTTTCAATGCCCTGGCTGAGGGAAGGAGGTTCTCACCCAAGATTTGACGGTACATGGCCCCGTCCATCGTCCCTTTGATGCGGTGAAGTTGTCCCCTTAGCAGAAAAACACCCCCAAAGCATAATGTTTCCACCTCCATGTTTGACGGTGGGGATGGTGTTCTTGGGGTCATAGGCAGCATTCCTCCTCCTCCAAATACGGTGAGCTCGATTTTGGTCTCATCTGACCACAACACTTTCACCCAGTTCTCCTCTGAATCATTCAGATGTTCATTGGCAAACTTCAGACTGCCCTGTATATGTGCTTTCTTGAGCAGGGGGACCTTCGCGGGCGCTGCAGGATTTCAGTCCTTCACGGCGTAGTGTGTTACCAATTGTTTTCTTGGTGACTATGGTCCCAGCTGCCTTGAGATCATTGACAAGATCCTCCTGTGTAGTTCTGGACTGATTCCTCACCGTTCTCATGATCATTGCAACTCCACGAGGTGAGATCTTGCATGGAGCCCCAGGCCGAGGGAGATTGACAGTTATTTTGTGTTTCTTCCATTTGCGAATAATCGCACCAACTGGTGTCACCTTCTTCTTGTAGCCCATTCCAGCCTTGTGTAGGTCTACAATCTTGTCCCTGACATCCTTGGAGAGCTCTTTGGTCTTGGCCATGGTGGAGAGTTTTGAATCTGATTGATTGATTGCTTCTGTGGACAGGTGTCTTTTATACAGGTAACAAGCTGAGATTAGGACCACTCCCTTTAAGAGTGTGCTCCTAATCTCAGCTCGTTACCTGTATAAAAGACACCTGGGAGCCAGAAATCTTTCTGATAGAGAGGGGGTCAAATACTTATTTCCCTCATTAAAATGCAAATCAATTTATAACATTTTTTGAGATGCGTTTTTCTGGATTTTGTTGTTGTTATTCTGTCTCTCACTGTTCAAATAAACCTACCATTAAAATTATAGACTGATCATTTCTTTTTCAGTGGGCAAACGTACAAAATCAAATACTTTTTTCCCTCACTGTATGGATAAGTAAACTAATGAGAAGTAATTGGGCTTCCAATTTGCCTACAAGGCAAAGTCAAGCTACTCATGTATATGAAAAACAATGTCTCTCGCTCTCTCTCTCTCTCAATTCAAAGGGTTTTATTTGCATGGGAAACATATGTTTACATTGCCAAAGCAAATATACAATCAAAAAACTAACACTAAACATTACACTCACAAAAGTTTAAAAGGAATAGATACATTTCAAATGTCATTATGGCTACGTATGTAGTGTTATAACGATGTGTCTCTCTCTCTCGCTCACTCTCTCGACTCAGTTTTGCTTAGTAAAAACACAAACCGCTCCATTGGTTTTGTGCTCTACCAAAACGACCGGTTCTTCAGGTCCAGGACTTACACAGCTTCTTCTGGAACCAGCAGAAGGGTCATCTCTGCTAACCTGGGACAAGTGTCTGGGTTGCATGTTGAGATGCTCTTCAAGCCTACAGTAAGATTTCTCTTGGAATCAATAAACACATAGTGGTCCAAATTCTCTGGGAAACGTAGTGGGAAGTTTTCCATGATCTAAGTCAGGGGCAGGCAGCACAGTTCCTGCAGTGCTGCAGGTATTGCATGATTTTGTTCCAACTAGTCAATACACCTGACCAACTGAGCTAATTGATCAGATTAGTGATTGCTTAAATTCAACACACCTTGTCTTCCAGGTCGGTTAAATCAAAACATGATGTGCCTGTGGCACTCCAGGACCAGGGCTGCCTACCCTTGATCTAAGTTATCCATTGACGCTTATCCTCCATAAGGACCAAGGAAGCATATTTTGGCCAGTGAACAGTATTTTGTATTGTATATAATATGATCTATCATAATTGTAATTTCTTCTGTCTCACATTTACTTAATGACCTGTTATACTTCACAAATGACTTCATGATTTTTTAAATGAGGAATACTGTGAATGCGTGTCTTTTGCTGAAGGATTTACAGTGAGTTTGTTTCTGTTCTCACTTCTCAGGCTGTCCCCAACTCCTCCCTCTATGACTTTGCCTGCGTGTGGTGGAACTACACGTTGAAAGACTGGAGCACCTCTGGCTGCTCCAAAGTCAACCACTCAGAAGACGGCCTGCGATGTTTCTGTAATCACACCACTAACTTCGCTGTGCTTATGGTGAGTAGCTAGCTGCCTTCATCTCCCTTTAACTGACCACACTCTAACCTAAGGTTTACATCAGCATATCCAGACACATGAGGGAGATTACTTTATACAGTATGACTGTGACAAACTTAGTGTTGAAATTTATTTTTTCTTTCTACAGTCATTCAGGAGGGATTTTAAATACGCTGAAGTTCTAAACTGGATCACCACATTGGGATGCTCCATGTCCATCATAGGGTTGAGTTTAACAATAACATTCCAGATCGCAACCCGGTAAGATCCTACAGGGTTCCAGAACCAATTCAACCTATACAATAACATTCCAGATGGTGACCCGGTAAGATCCTACAGGGTTCCAGAACCAATTCTAAATATACAATAACATTCCAGATCGTGACCCGGAAAGATCCTACAGGGTTCCAGAACTAATAAAACATATTGGGTGCATCTCAATAGTGTAAAGAAGCCCTTTGTCTGATCCAACACGACTTGATAGGTGAAATCAATATGAAACCCACCAATAATGACCCAACACATCCATAGCTACGCATCTAACTTCCCTAACATAGTGTTGTCTATCACCTATCCCCAGGAAATCACGCAAAACCAACCCAACTGTCCTCTTAGTGAGCGTCTGCGTGTGTCTCCTGATCTTCACCCTCCTCTTCGTGTTTGGAGTGGACAACCCTCATAAACAGCTGGAGAAACCTGAAATACAGGAGGACAACATTGTCCCCTCGTCCGACACACACACAGAGCGGGACAGAGGCCCCTGTACTGCAGTCACAGTCCTGCTGCAGTACTTCCTGTTGGGGACGTTCACCTGGAACACGCTGTACGCCACACATGTCTTCCTGATGATCAGAAACAGCCTGGCCACCAGCCCGTCACACTTCACAGCCTATACCGTGGCCATCGGATGGGGTAGGACAGCTTGGAGAAAAATAAAGTATTTAGTTGTTTCAGAAGCTTTGGCTGGCATTAGACCTGGGCTCCTTGAACCAAAACGAATGCTAGGTTATATTTTATTTAGCCTGAAATAGAGCTTCAAAGCAACTTGTTTAGTGATGTTATGTCTTTAGAGGATGTATGTGTAGTATATAATCTGTATATGTCTGCATGCTAATCTACCAGGAAATAACAACAACATTCTCTGTCCTTTAGGACTGCCTGCGGTTGTGGTGGCCCTCACCTTAGGAATTAGTTACAGAGTGGATGATCCACTGGGTTACAGGCAGGAGGAATTGTGAGTCAATACTATACTATTTCTGTACTACTTATCTGTACTCTATTGTACTGTACTATACTGTACTGTACTATACTACCACAACTACACCTGAGTACTGTGCTTTGCTGTACTGCAATTTACTTCCTCTTCAGTGGTTCTCATAATAGGTTCAATTTAAATTAAAGTGGGGCAATTGCTTTATAAAATTGTATTACTCATTCTGTAAAAGGTTATCCTGATCAATGTTCTTCTGCATGTTTATAATGCATGCTAATAATTGGCCAAGAGCAATATAAAAAGTTAAAACATTGTGTTGAAAGGTTTCTTGTTTACTTATGCCACCCACCATGTTTACTTTATACCACGTTATTCAAATCACTGGCGTCCTGTTTTGTCTGTCACAAAGTCCCACTCTCTAACTCATTCATTTGACTTCTCAGTTGCTGGCTTGCTGCCCTCGATCCAAAGGGGAACTTTGACTTCAAGCTGCCAATGTTTTGGGGGTTCCTGATCCCTGTGGCGTTCATGCTTATCTTCAACATGGTGGTGTTGGTATATTTTGCAGTTACCACATCCAAGACCAACCCACATATAACCAGGTAACATTAATGGGGGCACAAAGTAGCACGTTGTAGTCATAAAGATCAGTCTTAATTTAAATGCCTACTAATGAGCTCGTTCATTTCAAATTGTCTTTCAATGAAAAAGCTTGTTAGAAATAAAATGTATTATCATTTTATTATTATTAATTCAGTCATTAGTAACCAATTCATACTATTTAATGAGCACCATGCTCTAACCCCACTCAGTCATTGGAAGCATACTGTTATTTTACCACAGCATTACAGCAGTCTATGACAGCAATCTAAGCATGTTGGTTATATTTCCCAGTACAAGACACACATCGATGAAGAAGAAGTTCCTCAGTAGCTTTTCTCTGGCTGTGGTGCTCGGTCTCTCCTGGATCCTGGGCTATCTGTTGCTCATTACACAGAACCAGACCATGTACACCATACTCAACATCTCCTTCTGTGTACTCACCACCACTCAGGTAGTAAATGTATGCACTCACTACTGTAAGTCGCTCTGGATAAGAGCGTCTGCTAAATGACTAAAATGTTAAATATAAAGACTAGTGTGCTATTGTACCACAGAATCCAGACATGATTGAAAACTAGACACCTACTAAAAAAAAAAAAATTCCGCTGCTCTTTATGGAAACGCTACCTTTTGTTTGTACTTGTGTGTTCCTGAAAATACTTGATAACATCTTTGTGTTTTTGTTTTCGCTCCACAGGGCTTGCAGATTTTCGTTCTGTTCACAGCAAGAACAGCAATTGTCAAGAAAAAGATGTCAAGTGCTTTGAAATCTGTCTCTAGCGCTGGGATCCCTCTTCACACCAAGAAGTTCAGTCTATGGCGAGGCGAGCAAAGTGAAAAAGTAGATTCATACACACAGCTGGACACTGATCTGTCATTTCCACCTTGTTCCTCACAGACATCTAACTGATGGGCTGCAAGTTCAACCTCTGTTGGAAAATATCTCATGTACCTCCACTATTATCCTATAATATACATTATAATATACACAATGTTGTAT